>NC_052513.1:17873725-17914473 GCF_014356525.2 Nilaparvata lugens | reverse complement strand
AGTGAATTTTTGTGACGGACGTAGAGCCGTCGACTAATGTAAAACTTAGCGAATTTATTCTGTTTTAGAATAGGAATAGGATCGACTTCCGGATATATTTTGTTAGATTTGTAGTTGTGTATATGCATATCATCACCATCGTCGCCAATCCTATGAATCAGCAGCAGCCGTATCATCAGAACGATAAGCGGCTACCGAGTCGGGTTGGTATCGTTCTTCATGAAATTTCTGAAATAGAAATATTGTTTACCGGCCTGATTTAGTGTAGCAATTACTATCATTGTCATCATTTGCTGCACCCTTGACATCAGAGCAGATGAATCAAACCCTGTCACATGACCATGGCGTGATCGTCTTTTCAGACTCTCATTGGTCAGGAAGCTCTTTTCCCCCCGGCCTCCTATTTTCATCGACCCGGTGCAGCTTCAAGAAGACCTGGGAGAGAAGCAGTTGTTCGGTGAACGGGTTCGTGTACTGCTGCGTTCCGAGCGGCGCTCCTAATAGTGGTGTACTAGAGGGTTGATATTCTATTCTGTATTTTAGTGAATGGAATATGTATGTCGAATTGCCGACTGTATTTGAAGATAGAACTTCCTGGGGGATTTTCTTTCTTGTCAGCTATTTATCCTAATTTCGTATCATCACTGGGGTTGAACGAGTTATCCTTGGTTTTGAAACCTGTAAGGGATCTCAAGTTTGTGCTACAATAGTTGAGTGGGAAATTTAGCTAGGCTCTTATAGCGGATTATTTTTTAGTACTTAATTTATAAGTCTCGACTCTGTTCGCTTCACGACGTTTTTAATTATAATACGGGAAGTGGGAATCGGTTCGCTATTCTCCGTATCAGTATCCATGTCGATTCAGGTAATTGTATGTTAGGACTGGTAGTCCGTGTATTTTTCCTTCTCTGTAGTAAGGTGGCCTTTAGTTTAAAGAGTAATTTTTCTCCATTGAATTTTCATTCTTGTAGGAAATCCCTGTCCTTTTTAAGAATATTTTTTCCTCAATTAATTTTTATTCTTGTGGGAAAATCCCTGTTCCTTTTGAGAATAGTTTTCTCGATTAATTTTTATCCTTGTAGAGAGATTATTATCATTTATGGTAATTTTCCTTGCTTAGTTTTCATACTATAGAGTGGCCCTGTATTTTAAATTCGCTTAGCAGTTTCTGACTTGCTGTAATTCCAAGTAGGAAAAGTCCAATCATTTCCCAGAGAACTCAGTACAGCTTGAGTTCGTCCTTGTCGAAGTTGGTAGACTGCGACGTCCTTTCTCTTTCTTTCTCTCACTTTCCCTTTTCTAAAATCCTTCTAGCTCTCAGGTACAGCTTGAGGACTTCCTCGCCGAAGTTTCTAGACTGCGGCATCCTTTCTCTTTCTTTCTCTAATTCTTCCTGTGTTAAAATCCTTCCTTCTCAGTTCCAGATTCGAGATCGTCCTAGTCGCGGGTTTTCAGACCCGCGAATCCTTTCTAAGATTCTTAGAAACCTGTCTTCTTTATAGCAATATTATTTGCTGGTTTTCCCTGTGGAAAATTCACGAATTTTCCCGTGATCTCAGTTGCAAATTAGAGATCGATCTTGTGGTAGTCCTTAGACTGCAATTGCTTGGAAAGTCTATTGAAATCTTTTCCTGAATTAGGAGTCTCTGACTCGATATCTTCCTTGTGAAAATCCTGGAAGAATCCTTTCCTACCCTGACAACGACAGACTGTTGTCTTCCCGATATTATTCTACAGACTGTGTCCTGTAAAATCTTTTCTATCCTCTCATAATGTCGACATACTGACTATTAATTTAAAAGCGTTTCGGACGATTGAGAGTGATTCCCATACCCTTAAGGCAGTCACAGATTGGCCCTTAATAACCGGCGCGCAGTCATCAGATTAGCGCGGAAATCGTATTTAGCAGTTTCAGAATTGCTGAAAATCCTTTCGCAGCTGCAGGCTCGCGATTCGAAATCCTACACCTAACCCTTATCCTCTAAACTTTAATTACCACATAATTGAAATTGATATCTGTATTTAGCTAGCAGTCCAGCTTGCTGAGAGCTAGAGCGCAATTCTCAGATTGCGGATTATTGAGCAGATATTTATTTGCTGTAGAGAATAATATCTTATTATTGATCTCTGTTCCCTATACCCTATACCGTGTACCTCATACCCTGCACCTATTCTCTATAGCTTACACCCTATACCGTGCCCTATTTAACCACATCTCAAATACTACTATAACTCCATATTCCGTCATACCTTTACCCTCATAGCTCTCACCTTAAACCCCATAGAAAACCACATCCCGGGCTTGCAGGTACAGCTTGCTCGCCGTCAATTCGCAGTTGGTTCAGATTGCGTACTACCTTGATAAAATAGAATTATTGGTAGGGATCTGATAGTCAGATCCGTCTCCTTGTATAGGGTTATCTTAATATCCCTTACACCCCCACCCTGTATTCCAAAGGCCGAGGGCCGAATCGGCCAGCAACGGCACGGGCAAACACTCTTCCTCTGAAAGTAAAAATCTCGCGAAAGAAGCAGAGGGTAAAGAATCAGATAGAGGGAGGAGTGTAGGTCCGGTATCTCCACCTGTCAGTACGGCTACTGACCCCGACCCATATCCGACTGTAGCTAGTCCGCGTTGTGGCAATACTTCGCAATTATTAGGAAACCTAGAGGGTGGAATAGGCCATACTAATAATAGTAACATATGATATGGAAATTTCAATTATAATTAAGAGATTGGGAGAAGAAGAATATACATGCTAAAAGACGAACTTTAAACCCTTAAAAACAATCCTTAGAGTTAAAATATTGCCAAAAGATTTCTTAGTGCGCCTCTAAAGGGCCAACTGAACATACCTACCAATTTCAACGTTTTTTAGTCGGTAGATTTTTAGTTATGCGAGTGAGTGAGCGAGTCAGTCAGTCAGTCAGTCAGTCATGAGTGAGTGCCATTTCGCTTTTTATATATATTATAGATGAGGAAACTGCTTGAGGTCTACTGTTGACAGAACTACTAGTATCTATATTAAACAAGTCAACATCATAGCATTCCAAGTTAAAATACGAGTACACCTCTACAGTGATTAAGTTAGAGTATGATATCTATAGTTGTTAGTTAGTTAGTTGGAGAACACCCTCCCCTGTAACTACAAGAAGCCTCCCTCACCCTTCCAGCTCGTTAGAGTTAGTGAATACAGACCCCTCTTCCATTCCCCTCTTTTCAACAACCCCTCAATTCCCCCCACCCCCAGCAACCAGGGAGTCCTTTTCTGGAATGCGCCAAACTGAGTCGAGTGAGTCACAGTAATTAACAATATTAAGACACGTACTGTGTCTTTTCTCTACATCACCACTCCACACGATTCCCGTCTCTACTTCTCATTCTGCTCTACTTCTTCTCACCCTACTTCTCATTTGTTCTTATTTTTTCTTCACCCACATTCTTCTTCTTGTTACAATTCCTTTCACTTGTCATATCTTGTTCTACTCTTGTAATTTATTAGACTCGCTTATCTCTTCTTTAAATTCTCATTTTATTTTTTTCTCATTTACCTATTTCTTTTCCTCCTCCATCTGTTGTGTTTTGCTGTTCTTCTTTCTTTCTCTTCTTCATCATATTCTTCTTATTTTTTTTTTTTCTTCTTCTTCTTCTTCTTATATTCTTCTCTTCTTCTTCTACTTCTTCTTCTTCTTCACCACTTCAACCGCTCCATAATATGCTTTTCTCCTTTTTTTTTTTTTTTTTTCTTCTTCTTCTTTCTTTTTCTTTTCTTTCTTCTCTCTTCTTCTTCTTCTTCGCGTCTTTTCTCCTTGTTTCTGTTGTTCTTCTTGTTTCTTTTCTTTTCTTGTTCTTCGCCTTGTTCTTCTTGTTCTTCTGGTTCTTCTTGTTCTTCTTGTTCTTCTTGTTCTTCCTTGTCTTCGTGTTCTTATCTTGATTCTTCTTGTTCTTCTTGTCTTCTTGTTCTCTTGTTCTTTCTTCTGTGTTCTTCTTGGTTCTTCTTGTTTCTTCCTTCCCTTTCTCTTCCTCCATCTTCCTCTTCTTTTCTCTTCTTATTTTCCTTTCTTTTCCTTCTTCTTCTACTTCTTCTTCTTCTTCTTTCTCTTCTTCTTCTTTTCTTTCCTTTTCTTTCTTATTCTTCTTCTCTTCTTCTTTTCTTTTTTTTCCCCCGTTTTTTCTTTTTCCCCTCCTTTTCCTTCTTTCTTCTGCTTCTTCTCTCTTTTCTTCTTTCTTCTTTCTCTACTTCTACCTGTCTTCTTCTTCTTCTTCACTACTTCACCACTCCAAAATTATGCTGGCCTCCACTTCTCATTTGTTCTTATTCACCACATATTTCTTCTACTTCTCCTACTTCCACCTCTTCTCCACTTGTCATATCTTGTTCTACTCATTACCTTTCTTCTTCTAATGAAATGTTCTCTTACTTTCATCTTCTTTTAAAAATAATTCTTCTTTTCCACTTCTCACAATTTCTTCTCCTCTTGAAACCTGTTATTCCAATCATAGCCCACTACTCCTCATTTGAGCTACTCCCCACTAATTTTTTACTACTACTACATCTTCTTGTTCTTCTTAAACTGTACTTAAAATTAATTCCACTCTCCCTTTCCATCATTCCCACACCTTCCATCTTGTTTCTTGTTCCCATATTGTTTTTCAGGAGAACTATAATTGTTCTCCATTTTGAACAATCAGAATTATTCTGATTATTAGTTAATTCACTTGTACAATGTACGGTATGTCTCTATCACTAGTTTGATGTTTCACAAAAATTAAATAGACTAAACAAATCTTGTGTTTTCAGGTAATCTACATTCTCACAATTATGATACATGTTTTGAGGGACAATTCATGTAAGTAATATCCTAGTTATAAAGAGCATGAGTCAATATACTGTGGTCGATTTTCATACTGCATGGTTACTCGTATTATTTTAAATCCAAGAAATGGATAATTTTCACATTTCCATCAAAATTTACAAGAAACCTTGAATCTGAAATTATCCTTTGTAATGATTTTTTGCTGGTTAACAATTCTATTTTCTTTTGATACTGTAGTCCGATAAAGTCTGGTTGATGAAAATGACTCGATGTGATTTTATCTCTGTGATTGGCCTCAGATTATGAAAATACAAAGTTAATAGACAACACTGTCTACTAACGTTATTGGAAAGATACATTTTCAAGATGTTCGATGTTTTTGAAAGGGTAGTATTATAGTCTTCAAGACAGTTGATTTATCTCTCTATATATATATATATATATATAAAAGCGAAATGGCACTCCCTGACTGACTAACTGACTGACTGACTGACTGACTGACTGAGTCACTCACTCGCAGAACTAAAAATCTACCGGACCAAAAACGTTCAAATTTGGTGGGTATGTTCAGTTGGCCCTTTAGAGGCGCCCTAAGAACGGATTTGGGAAAATTTCCAAAGATACAGCTGTAGTTATCTCAATACTAGAGGTCATAACCCTTCAAAGGAAGCACATATGCTGTCAATAACATTGCATAATTTGACATGCGGAATCAAAGCGTGGAACCATGCATGTAATATTGGCCGTAGGTGGATATAGGCTAATGTAGAGGTGCAATACATACTTATGTCATACAATACATAAACGCAGGATATGTGATATATCGACTCAGAATATACATATATGATGGTGAAGAAACATATTGAGTTAATAAATGTACATAGAGGTGCCATTTATATAGATACTAGCCGTCAGGCTCGCTTCGCTCGCCATATCCGTCTAGCCTGGGGGCTCCGCCCCCTGGACCCCCGACTGGATCGTCCAAGAATGATATCAGCAGGCTCGCTCTGCTCGCCTGCATTTTTCATTTGAGCATTTTTATCATATGTTAGGACGATCCAGTCGGGGGGTCCAGACTAAACGTCTGGCTAAACGGATATGGCGAGCGAAGCGAGCCTGACGGCTAGTAATATAATATCCCCAGGATTGAAGTAGCAGTGCCCAATCAATTTTTCCGCGATAAATGCATATTTAAATCTTCAACTTGGTACCAACCTAAAAAAGTCAACTCAACTTAATGCCAACCTGACAAAATTATTAATTTAGTTGCCAGTTAACAACTGTTTCGAAGAGGTACTCTATCTAGATTATAGTTCTATAGTAACATATGATATGGAAATTTCAATTATAATTAAGAGATTGGGAGAAGAAGAATATACATGCTAGAAGACGAACTTTGAACCCTTAAAAACAACCCTTAGAGTTAAAATTTTGCGAAAAGATTTCTTAGTGCGCCTCTAAAGGGCCAACTGAACATACCTACCAAATTTGAACGTTTTTGGTCCGGTAGATTTTTAGTTATGCGAATGAGTGAGTGAGTGAGTGAGTCAGTCAGTCAGTGAGTGAGTGCCATTTCGCTTTTATATATATAGATGCGAAGTATATATTATCACAGGATATGGAATATATCGATATGTGATGTATTACATGAACGTAGGAAATGTGATATATTGATTCAGAATATACATATATCATAATGATGAAATCTATGAAGTTGATAAATGTTTATAGATGTGCCATTTATATAGATATGCGAAGTATATACTATCACAGGATATGGAATATATCGATATGTGATCTATTACATAAACGCAGGAAATGTGATATATCGATTCAGAATATACATATATTATCATAGTGAGGAAATCTATAAAGTTAATAAATGTATATAGAGGTGCCATATATAGATATGAGATGCATATATCACAGGAGGGATATAGTTATGCGATATATAGAGTCAATAGATGTAAAGAGAGGGTTTACATGGTACATAGCACAATAGGCTGTCCATACAGTGTATATGAGCTGTCAAATACCGTATGTGCCATATATGAGCCATATTATATGAGCCACGCCTGTTCTGTTGTATGTCGTATGACCCAACACATGTCAGACCACATATCAATCACATATCAAATTGAGATGCCTCTGGTATTTGATGCTGTCTATATATTCACTGATAAATGTTTAGGTATAATGGGTTAGATTTTGTTGTAGAATGTATGGTGTGGGGTTAATTTGAGTTTATTCATGGAGCTCATTAGCCTTGTGATACTTGGCTGCTAGTTTATTCACTGTAATTGCTATTCTTGCTGTGTATATGATGTTTATTCGAACCTTATATTCATTCATTAAAAACATACATAGAGTCGGTTTCCTAGCTCGGGATTTATTAGCTGATCTCTAGACCAGGGCAAGGGGTCTCCAACCTTTTTTATCCAAGGGTCACATTTTTAATTCTTGGGAGGCTTAGAGGGCCAATAACAAGGATGTAAGTGAAATTTGACTTGTGGAGACGTACACATGACTGGGAATTTTGGAGGTGTAAAATTATTATATTTCCATTAAAATAGTATAAGGAGTTTCAAGTAGGTTTAAGTAGGAAGAAACAAACCAACTCATTTCATTTTGATACAAAGTGCAATTTATTGAGTGTGAAAAGGTCATAAGGAGACTTGACAATGCATGAATTTAGCAAGTTACACAAAATAATAATAAGACAATTTGACAATACATGAATTCACAAGAAGTTACCATGCTAAAAGAGAATACTTATTTTCAGTGAGAAGATTGCATATTGTTTTTCACTTAAAATGCCCGCACATTTAGGATCAAACTTTGTGGTTCCGATCACTAAAATTAATTTCAAATGTTCATCTGACAAGGAAGTATTTGGTTTTAACAAACTTCATTTTTGGAAATGTATGCTCACACTTGTAGGTAGATACAAAAAGAGAAAACATAGCTCGAGCATGGTTTTTCATGTTTTTAAAGTCTTTTTCTGGGAGAGAACTGCAGAATGGAAGTATTTTACCTTGTTTGTAGCGTTCAAACAGAGACATGTACAGTGTGTGCAGACCATTTGCTAATATCTCACAATGGTTGATCGCTGCTTGTTTACAGATAATTTTACACTTATTAAGGAATGAAGTGGCTAATGAACTCACAGTTGTCAAAAATGGAAATGAATATATATTTAAAAAAATCTGTTGCAATAACTCTCGGCGGGCCGGACAAAATCCATCCGCGGGCCGGATGTGGCCCGCGGGCCGTAGGTTGGAGCGCCCTTGTCTAGATCTTCGAATTATATGAATGGATGTTCATTTGCTTGATACACTGAAGACAAAGTGAGAATAGAAATAAGAGAGAAAACAGTGTGAGGAAGAGAAAAGATACAAAAAAAGTATTAAATCAAGCAGCTTCGTCTGTCGAGAGGTGTACAACGTTATCTCAGCTTAGTCAAGCCAGGCAAAAAGAAAGAAACGATGGAGATTAAGAGAGAGTAATAGGGAGACAGAGAGTGAGTGAGAGAAAAAGTGAGACAGATAAGAAGTATGTTGTCTTCTTTTATGTCAGTATTCGACATAAGAGGAAGTCAGAGGGAATGAGTGTGTGTGAGAGGGAGTGATAGAGGATAAGTAGAAGAGAGAAAGCTTGAGAGAGAGAGTGTGAGTGCGAAAGAGAGTCAGATAATAAGTATGTCCTCTTCTGTCCTGATGGTATACGACAAAGAGAGAGAGAAAGTGTGAGAGTGAGAAAGAGTGAATGAAAGAGAGTAAGAGAGAGTCAGCGTGAAAGAGAGAAAGCATGAGTAAGAGATAGAGTGAGAGAGTGAGAAAGTGATTCAGATAAGAAGTATCTTGTCTACTGTCCTGTGAGTATTCGACATAAAGAGCGAGTAAGAGAGAGAGAGAGTATAGAGAGAGAGAGAATAGAGAGAGAGAGTATAGAGAGAGAGATATAAAGAGTGTAAGAGAAAGTGAGACAGATAAGAACTATGTTGTCTTCTCTCCTGTCGGTATTTGGGAAGTGATTCGCTTTAAGCCCCCCCGAGGCAGAGCGACTTAGTGAGGGGACTTACTTCGTTGTGTAGGGGTCTTACTTCACCCCCTAAGCCCTCTCCTGTCCCCCCTAAGTCCTTGCGACAACTTCGGCCCACTTACTGGACAAATCTTGTCTACATGCTACTGCTGCTTAGAAAGGGGCTTAGGGGGGACTTGGGTATTGACAGAGAAACAGGATAAATGTTACAGGAATGTTGACATGAAATGGAAAGAAATCAGAAATCAGAGAAATGTTGAAATAGTATATTTCGCACCTAGAGCAGAAAATGTGATTTCTCCGGCTCGAAATCGGTTTTCAAGTCCGAGGCCGTAGGCCGAGGACTAGAAAAGATTGAGAGCCGGAAAAACATTTTTGCCCGTGGTGCGAACGATATTTTCCGCCACACACAAAAATAAACAATATATATATGAGAATAGTTGTTCACTAAGCACTTCCGAGAGCAGAAGTGGAAGGTGATAGCTCTAGCAAATCTGAGGTAATCTGAATATCAGGAAATTGTCCAAGTATTTTTATTTTTTATTCTGATTTGTCTAAATAACCTAGAAGATTATGTTCAATTATGTGGGAGGTTGAGATTGTACTTTATTCTTTCAAATGACAATAAGATGATATTATTATAAATGTTTTAATTATTATTGAATAATTAACTCAAATAATGAAAAGTTTTTCGATCTGCTGTTTTTTGATCACCTTTCTAAGTTCCATGTTAGCGGCTGGAAAGGGTACTCTTTCCGGCCTAGGCCGGAAAGAAACCTGTTCTGACGTCAGACGAGAGTCGTCTGCAAACATTGTTTTTCAGATCTACGTAGGGACTGGAAAACAGCTGCTTCATGTGCAGTGTGGCGAAAAAGATGTTGACGGTTGGGCTTTACAATATCAGACATGTTCATAGAGTATTAAAAATATTAGTATATACGATAAGATCGAATTTCAGTCGAGCACTGCAAAATACATTCACGTCCAAGTAGCTTACACTATTTTTTGTCAGAAAAGAATAATAATTGAAAAAACAGAAAACATTAATTGTTTGTGCTGAAGTTACTACATGCATTCTACAAACATAGCCTGGAAATAATCCATTGAATCATAATGTATTCACTGAGGTAACAACTTAAACTGATTACATCTCTGTACTTTTTTCTAATAATTTATCAACTCTTCTCATTTTCTTCTCCTAGCAGAAGTCATTCCATCTATCTAGTACCTTCTCTATTTCATATGTTAAAACAGCTTCACCAGAAAGGGGAAAGAAAAGCTGAGGAAAAGCATTTGAGGCGAATCTCAGCTTCACTGTTCAAATCAAGACAAGTACCTGGATGGAAAATTATAATTAATTAAGCTATGAATCACTCTTACCACTGACTCTGCTGCTCTACTGCAGAATTGGAGAAGAAATAGAAAAAGAAGAAGAGGAAGAAGAGGAAAAAAGAAAAGGAGAACGAAGAAGAAGACAGAATGAAAAAGATTCACCAATGAGGAACACTGAGTGGTGAAGGAAACGGAAAAGGAAACTGAAGAAGGGGAAAGAAGAAGAAGAAGGAGAAAAAGGAGACAGGAGCGGAGGAAAAAGGAGAGGAAGAAGAAGAAAAACAAAAAGAGAGAAGAAGAAGAAGAAGAAGAGAAGAGTAAGAGGAAAAGGAGAAGAAGAAGAAGAAAAAGAAGAAGAAGAAGAAGGAGAAGAAGAAGAAGAGAAGAAGAAGAAGAAGAAGAAGAAGAATAAGAAGAAGAAGAAGAGGAAGAAGAAGAATAAGAAGAAGAAGAGAAGAAGAAGAAGAAAAGAAGAAGAAGAGAAGAAGAAGAGAAGAAGAAGAAGAAGAAGAAGAAGAATAAGAAGAAGAAGAAGAAGAAGAAGAAGAAGAAGAAGAAGAAGAAGAAGAAGAAGAGGAAGAAGAGAAGAAGAAGAAGAAGAAGAAGAAGAAGAAGAAGAAGAAGAAGAAGAAGAAGAGAAGAAGAAGAAGAAGAATATGATTATGAAGAAGAATAATAAATAGATGAAATGGAAAAGATTCATTAATGAATCACTCAGTGTTGGAGAGATAGTGGAAGAAGACGGTGAAGAAGAACAAGAAAATGAAGAAGAAGAAAAAGAAGAAGGAGAAGAAGAAGAAGAGGAAGGAGAAGTGAAAGGAAAAGAAGTTGTTTCTGATGATGAGTATCCTTCTTGTAATTTCCTGTGCCTTGCCATAAAATCCTGTAGGATACTTCATCTCGGTTATCATCTATTTCTGCATTTCAATTTCACTTCTATCTCAGCTGTGGTTTGTGTTTTATCTCATCTGTGACTCTCTCTCTCTCTCTCTCACACTTATTCTTTCTCTTTCACACTCTGTCTCTCTTTCTCCACATACATGAATTTTGTGTAATCCTATCTCTCTCTTCCTCTCTCTCTCTCTCAAGGGACATATTTTATATCCTTCTAAAAGAATCGACAATATTATTTGTTGAAACAACGCCGATTTATGAAATAACATCACATCACTATTTGATCGTTATTCTAATTGCATTCTATATTCATTCTCATTGATTAATTATTAATACTTTGTAAAATTCATTGAATAACTAGCATTATCGTCATTTAATGTAAATTAGTGAATAAGCGAGTAAATATTGTAACATACATAAATGAAGAAATATAATCTAATCCACATACTTAAATGTATATGAATTTTGTGTAATCCTATCTTTCTCTTTCTCTCTCTCTCTCTCTCTCTCTCTTTCTCTTTTGGTAGAGAGTTAGTGGGGAGGATATTTTTAATACTCTTTCCGAAGAATGGACAATGATATGTCTAGAGCTCCGCCAATTTATGTAGATTCATAACAATATAATAATTATTATCTATAACTTAGTTATTATATTACAAATTGCTTCCTCATATCATAATATACAGTTCAATAATTATTTTCTTAGTCTATATTATGTAAATTCATTTATAATTTTGCTGTATTTTAAGCTATTGTATATGAGTGTATAAGCAAGTATATATTGTAATCTACATAAATAAAGTACTCAAGCAATCAATCAATCAATCTTACTCTCTCCCTCACTCTCTCAATCCAACTCCCTCAGTTGCATTGGTGTTATGTCCACTTTTATTCTCAAATTTGTTAGTTGTTATGAGTGTCTCATTCCGTTCTGCAAGTATACGAGTCCTCGTACACCTCTCACTTCGAATCTACAGTTTGGAATCCTGTTCCAGAGGCAATCTTTCTTTCTCAAATTCATAAGTTTTTATTAGTGTCTCAGAATACCTGTCTCATCCTTATTCCTTGGCTGGGATACCGGTCTCTAAGTATTATCTCTGATTATTATATTTACTTCTCAATCATTTCAAGAATATAATACAACAGTATGGTTCCTTATCATTTATAATACAGAGTGTCCAACGAAAAGTGTAACAGCCGAAGATCATAGATTCAACATGAAATTTGCAACAAAAATGTTCAGTAAAATTTTCCTACATCGACCTTGATTTTCGAGATTCATCGATATTTTTAAAAAAACGTCGATAAATGGAAAACTATCAATCAAAATCTATTTCTATGAATATGGTTAGAATGAGGAAGAAATTTACAATAACATTCATACAATTTTTTCCTTTTTTGACGTGTTTGAAATTTACGTTTGTTCACGACAAATAAGCATTTTTACCTTTGAGCGCTCTTAAAAAGTTCAAAAACGTCAAACAAAAGAAGAAATTGGAATAATCCTATCTGAATTTGTTTGCTCTTTCCAACATCATTCTTAGGATTAGATCTAGACTGATAGTCTTCTAGTTATTGATGTTTTCAAAATATATATATATATATATCTAGAAAACTAAGGTCGATATGAAAAAATGTTACTACACATTTTTTTTGCAAATTCCATGTAGATTATATGGTCTTCAGCTGTTACACCTTTCGTGGTACACCCTGTATTATGGCTTATCAATGGAACAGTTCATAATAAAACAGTTTAAGAATGGAGAATTAAATGAACAGTATATCATGGAAAAAGTTAATAGACTTTTAATAGATCCATAACATAACAATAACAATATTCTATAATGAGGGTTTGAATATTACAAACCTGACGTATATTTCTGATTCTTCACCGCTGTTGAATTTTTTCCAGGCTACACACTTTGCAGGAGTATTCAACACATGCAGAAGTAATCCGCAATTTTCTCCAGCAACATTTTTCAAGCCATCTGTCTACATGCTGATTTCGATTTTGTTGTATATGCATCAGAGAAATGGAGAAAAGCTTTCAATTCAATTTCTCTCTGTTGCGTATGATTTGAAATAGGAGCGAAATAAAACTCTGAATATTCATTCAGCTGAATATATTTGAAAAAGGTGGAGAGCAGAATGAAGATCATGAAGAAGAAGACTGTGAGGGAGAAGAGAAATAAAAAAAAGAAAGTGATGGAGAAAAGGTGGAGAAGAAGGGGTAGAGAAGAAAACGCAGAGGAAAACGATGAGAGGAAGAAGAAGAAAGAAGTGGAAAAGGGGAGGTGGAGAAGGAGAAGGAGATGAAGGAGAAGAAGACGCAGGAGGGAAGAATAAGAGGAAGAAGGAGGAGGAGAAAAAGAAGAAAGTTATGGGAAAGGGGAGGAAAAGGAGATGGTGGAGGAGAAGTCGCAGAAGAAAACGTTGAGAGGAAGAAGAAGAAAGAAGGGGAAAAGGGGAGTTGAAGAAGGAGAAGGAGATGAAGGAGAAGAAGACGCAGGAGGGAAGAATAAGAGGAAGAAGAAGGAGGAGAAGAAGGAGAAAGTTATGGAAAAGGGGAGGAAAAGGAGATGGATGAGGAGAAGACGCAGAAGAAGAGAATAAGAGGAAGAAGGAGACGCAGAAAGAGAAGGAGAGCGGACGCAGAAGGGGAGAATGAGAGGAAGAAGGATGTAGGAAAAGGGAGGAAAAGGAGGAGAAGGAATGGTGGGGGAGAAGACGCAGAAGTATAGAATAAGAAGAAGGAGAAGACACAGAAAGAGAAGGAGAGCGAAAAGAAGAAAAAAAATAAGAAGAGTAGTAAACGTTCATGGAAATGAGAGAGATTGATTGATTGATTGATTGAGTACTTCATTTATGTAGATTACAATATAACTGGCTTATACAATTATATACAATAGCTTACAATACAGCAAAATTATAGATGAATTTACATAATATAGACTAAGAAAATAATTATTGAACTGTATATGATATGAAAAAGCAATTTGTAATATAATAACTATAGATAATTAACTTGTTATGCATCTACATAAATTGGCGGAGCTTTGGACATATCAATGTCCATTCTTCGGAAAGAATATTAAAAATATCCTCCCCACTAACTCTCTATCAAAAGAGAGAGAAGGAGGAGAAGAGTAAAGTGAGATGTAGGAGGAAGAGAAAGAGGTGAAGAAGAGGAAGTAGCTAGAGAAGAAGGAGGAGAAAATCTGTGAAGAAAGAAGATGACGAATGAAGAAGTGGAAGATGAGGAAAGAAGAGGAAGGAAAAGGGAACTGAGCAAAACAAGGAAGAAGGGAGAGAAGAGATGAAAAAGATTGAATAGACAAATATAATGGAGAAGGATAAGAGCTGAGGAGAGAGAAAAAATGAGAACTGGGAAACTTTTGACAACTAGGAAATGAGAAGTAAAGAAGGAACGATTGGAACAGCAAGGAAGAAGAAGGAAAAGAAGGAGAAGAAGAAGAAGAGAAGAAGAAGATGAAGAAAAAGAAGAAGGAGGAGAAGAAGAAGATGATGAAGAAGAAAAAAAGAAGATGAGGAAGAAGATGGAAAAGAAGGAGAAGGAGACGTAGAAGAAGAAGAAGAAGAAGAAGAAGAAGAAGAAGAAGAAGAAGGTGGAGGAGAAGACAGATGGTGGAGTAATTGGAGACCGAGGAGAGGAAAATTGAAAAACGATATTGAATCGATGGCTTGTGGTCTAGAGTTTCCGTAATGGAAAACACACGGAAAATTTCAGCTGGCGAGTTTGCGTGTGTGTGTTGGAAAATTCAACTTGTATCCAAGAAGTGTGTGAGTGGTTTTAAAGCAAGCAATGTGTCTCGCTAACAGAAGATGCACCCAATATATCCGTCTCTTTCTTTTTTTGAAAGATATTATCTCCCTGTCCTACTTTTTCAAAAGATATTATTTCCCTCTCCTCTTTTTCTGAAGGGATACTATTTTCCTCTCCCACACTAATTCCATCTTTTTATTCCCTTATTTTCCTTGCTTATTGTCCTTTCATTGTCCGGAAAAATGCCGAAGCCTGATCTCGAAAAATATAATGGGCTCTCTGACCAATTTCCGTGGAAGCCCAAGTTCGGTTTAGTGAGGTCCACGTTATAATGGATGGCAGTATATGATTGAGATTATAAAATACATTCTCATCGATTCAAAAATCTGTAATGGTTGATTTTTCTTATTTTTAAGTGTTTTTCAATCAATTTGTTAGTTCTGTAATATATTTTGAAGGCTGTAATTGACCTTTTATTAACTTTCATGATGTATATTAATTTGGACTGTAAATTTTTGTGATCATCAAGATAAGTTGAATGAAAAAGACTGAGAAATTGTCCAAAACCACAGATTTATTGATAATTAGAAAGACCGGTTTCGGTTATTACACCATTGTCAATCTCTGACAAACGTTTATCAGATAAGCGATTATCAGTGTTCTGATAAGAGTTTATAAGAGATTGACAATGGTGTAATAACCGAAACCGGTCTTTCTAATTATCAATAAATCAGTGGCTTTTCGACAATTTCTTAGTCTTTTTCATTCAATATGAATAATTACCACAATATCAACTTCTCAACTACACAAAAAATCAAGATAAGTGTTTTTATTACCTTTTTATGCACTACTCTCATCAGAATTGGGAGAGAAAAAGTATGAAGGTATGAGTCAATTTTGTTGTCCAACGAACGAACTTGACCTGTGAAAAGGTTCAAAGAATATGTGTTCAAAATTTGAAGCTGATTGATCAATTTTTTCTAATGTTATTGTAGAACATGCAAACAGAAGGACTTTGGAAATGAGAACTCGCTAACAATTGATAATATGAGAATTAACTCATATATCATGAATAATACCTAAGATTATCATATTTTTTATGGAATATCCTCGTCTGTTTTGGGATAATTGGATATATCAATATTCAAAACAGTTGATATATTGAATAAATGAATAGTAAATAAATGAATGTTTATTCCCCTGGAAAACTCAAACTATTACATCAATCACAGGAAATATTAGATTGTTCACAATTACATACAATAGTTAGTTTTAGAAATTTACAGATGAAATTAAATATAGCATGCATTTATTCAAATGCTAATCAATATATAATTATTATTGAACGAAAATCCTAAATAAATGCTGCAAATCACCCCGAAGACCTCTACTACTGCAGACATTGACAACAGCAGCTGATTCAAATTCATCAAGCCCTAAATCCCAAACTGATAGGCTTATTAGCGTCTTAGGAGAGAGAGAGAGAGTTGGTAGAGAGAGACTGAGAGAGAGTGTGAGAGAGTTGGGAGATTAGATTAGATTAGATTTCTTTATTTATGTATGTTACAATATTCACTGGCTTATACACTAATTCACATTAAATGACGATAATGCTAGTTATTCAACGAATTTCACAAAGTATAGATGAATAGTTATTATTTAACGAAAATGCTAAATAAATGCTGTAAATCACCCCGAAGACATTGACAACAGGGTTAACAGCTAGATGGAAATTCGATGAGAACTACTATCCAAAAATTAGTTGCCAGCCCGGGAATCGAACCCGGTACCTCCCAATTGCCAGTCAGGAATGCTTACCCTTACACCAAACTGACAATCTCTGGATAGCAGCGCTCATTTTATACGAAGCCATAGCAGGCCTCTGCTAGAGGTCTTCGGGGTGATTTGCAGCATTTATTTAGGATTTTCGTTCAATATTTCTTATAATTTGTCTTCTACATGCTTATTGTTTTCTGTGTGGAAATTGGCCTTCTCCATTATGGCGTACCATGTTGAATTCAATTTTGTATTGATTTTGAAGCATCTAAATTTGAAAATACTCTATGAATTGAAGAACTACAAGACTTAACCTATTTCGGACTATGTGTAACCTTACCTAAATTTGGAAGAGGAATAGCACAAGGTTACCTTATTTTTCCTCTCCCTATCATTTTGATGATGTACGTATTGTATAAATGAATGTATAAATGCTCTATAGTAGACTTTGTTTGTTTTTCAACTGATATTAGAACAGATATATCGATAGTAATTGGTAAATAGTCCAATATAATTGGTAAATTAGTCATTAGTAATAGTCTAGTGATTGGTAAAATAGTCTATCGGTAATTATATCGATAGATTATCGATGGTAATCGATAGGCAATTAGATATTCATAAGAGTTGGAATAACCCAATATATCATATTGTGAGTAGACCTACCTAATCAGTTGTAGATCATCCATTCATGAGCAATTAGGGTGAGTGGCCTGTTAAAGCCAAGTGATTGTTGAAGTTGAATGAGGGTGTAGGCCTAATCTGGCAAGTAGCCCCTCTAACCGCAATTAGCTCTCTCTCTCTCCTCCTCAAGTGCTAACTTGAAAACAACTGACATTAGCCACACGACATTGAGGTATACTAACCTCTTCTCACTCCCTCACTCTCTCTCTCGTAATGTTAACATATGTACCTTTTTCTAGAGATCTATCCAACCGATCAACCTGATATTTCGAATACTGAATAACATGACATTTTTACATACTTTAGCACAAGCATTTCAGTTTCCAACCATTTTTTCACTAAGTATGTTTTTTTCTGAGGGTCGATGTCAAACGAGGCAAACGACAGAAGAGTCCTGCGACAGTCGAGACCAGCGACGGTAGAGACCGGCGACATTCGAGGCCAGCGACGGTAGAGGACTCCTGAAAAAGTGGCCTCAAATGTCGCCTGCGTTAGGCGACAGTTGAGGCCACTCTAATTTTTGTACAGCCCCGACAGTCGAGACCTGCGACGGCAGAGAACTCCTGAAAAAGTGGCCTCAAATGTCGCCTGCGTTAGGCGACAGTTGAGGCCACTCTAATTTTTGTACAGACCCGACAGTCGAGACCTGCGACGGCAGAGGACTCCTGAAAAAGTGGCCTCAAATGTCGCCTGCGTTAGGCGACAGTTGAGGCCACTCTAATTTTTTACAGCCCCGACAGTCGAGACCTGCGACGGCAGAGGACTCCTGAGAAAGTGGCCTCAAATGTCGCCTGCGTTAGGCGACAGTTGAGGCCACTCTAATTTTCGTACACTCCCGACAGTCGAGGCCTGTAAAAACACTGTAAAACAGTCCTCTACGGTCGTAGGCCTCGAATGTCGTCGGTCTCGACTGTCGCGCCCCCTTTCCTGAATGACTGCTCGAAAACACAGTATTGAGTTACAAAAAGGCATATGAAATGGAATTGAAATAGTATATTTCGCACCTAGGGCCGAAAATGAGATATTTCCGGCTCGAAATCGGTTTTTAAGTCCGAGGCCGTAGGCCGAGGACTAGAAAAGATTGAGAGCCGGAAATACATTTTTGCCCATGGTGCGAACGCTATTTTTCGCCACACCAAAAAAAAACTTCCCAATATATAAGAAATTAAAAAATAAATAAAATTCAAACAGCCTATTTTGATAGTTTGAATCTTGGTTATGACAACTTTCACTGTCAATTAATTTCAATATTACTAATTAATAATTTACAATAGTACAATATTTTTATACTATTAATATTTCGAATAATTGTTTGAATTTTTATAGCTCGCGCTTTGCGCCTGGTGCAATATCTCATGGATAGATGGATGAATAGAATTTTCATTACTATTTTGAAATAATGTGATTAAAAAATTAATATAATTGCATATTTCACAGTTTTGTCTCAAAATATATCTAAAAAATTGATTGAAATTTAAATAACGGTAACTAATATGAAAAATAGCTAATAAAAGTCGAAATTCATCGACAAAAAAAATGTCACTGACTGAGGTTCGAACCTAGATCATGTTTGTAATTCACTGGGCTTTGAGTTCTGATGTCTTACGCCTTTACGCTCTCGGCCATTGCATATTTTTAATCGAAGAAGCCTGTAAGTCAGGTAACGTATGTAGGCTACTATAATATAGTGTAGCCTATAGCGGCAAACTTGAAGTCGGTTTGCCGGCATTTTCACAACAAAATATTGCTTTGAAAATAGTTAAATCATAGAGAAAACATTCGAAGATTCAATCTTGAGTGGGCCTAATGTTTTCTCTATATGGTTTGATATTGAAGAAAAATTATCTAAAAGTTTTAATAATGAATTACGGAAAAATTACTAGGAATTTTTCAGTCAAGGCTGAGTTTAACCAGTAGGCTTACCTTAAACTTTAGATCTCTGCTGTATTTTCCTATCATATTGTTGATTGTATTGCATTAAGAAGTGGAATTCGATAATAAAAAAGAAACAATTATTACTCTACCTCACTTTTAAATATTGATACAATTATTGTACTTTGATTTCAAATTCGATTCTTCACTTTTAAAAACTTGCGATACTTACCTTTCTGACAATGGACAATGCAGCCAACATTATATTGTTGAGGCTATGGAGATATCATCGTATTCTATTGTTTGATATCAAAAACACAATAATAAATATTAAATTATGAAACAGTAATTCATAAAATATATTATAGACATGATACCGCGATTCACGATACATAATTATATAGATTATTACAGTCGTTATGAGATTATCTCTATGATTTTTGTGAGATCGGACACGATCAGCTGTTATTCAAGGTCATTTTACAGCCCTAGGGCCGTAAAGTTTTACTGGCCTGGTCGGAAAACAATCACTTTCTGCCTCCATATGACGCACGTAAACCAGCTCATTACATCCAAGTGTGGCGAAAAAAATATTTTTGAATTACCTTTCGCTAAAGTGTTCATAATAGTTATAAGTTGTACTGTACAAAATTTTAGATGTCTACCTCAAAAGGTTCCTGAAAAAAGGTATGCTAACATTACGGCTTAGGAATTATTTTTTGGTCTACTTCCCTTAAGGTCTAAACTTCACCGTTCCATGTGAAAACATCACAGTAGTATTTTAACTTTCGCATAGTTCATAATTTTTCTCGCTCAATATTATTGTAGAACTCTTTAGTTTAATATGATCCATCATGTTCTTTTACTATTATTGGTAATAATTTTTAACGCTAGAAAGTGAGTTGAATTTTGTTTTGTTAAACACATGGATAGAGGAATCTGAGTCTGAATCACACTCTCTCTTTCTCTCCTTTCATCGCTTCACTTCTCTCCTTCTTCTTCTTCTTCTTTTTCTTCTTCTTCCTCTTCTTCTGTCTCCTTCCAGCTTCTTCTCTTTCTTTTTCTTTCTCTTATTCTTCTTCCCCTCCTCCTTCTTCTTCTCCTTTTTCATCTTCTTCTTCTTCCACCTCTTCTTCTTCTTCTTCTGCTTCTCCATTTTTTTCTCCTCCTGTTTTCCCATACACTCCTCCTTCTTCATTATCTCCTTCTTCTTCTTCTTCTTCTTCTTCCCCTACTCCTTCTTCTTCTAGCACAATCTTTCTTCCAGGACTCGAGATGTACCCATCTTTGGTAGAAGATTGAGAACCGAAACCTGAGTGAGTGAATGACGAAGAGGGAAGACAAGGGAGTGATACGGTGCCAGACAAGGATGGAAACAGTTTGTCTAATGGAGTATAAATCTCGTGAAGTTTATCGTCACGGCACTCTGATACTCGGCCGGCTTAACCTCAGCTCAGTTGATGGAGTGAGATGGGGCTTCGAGTGAGGAATAGGTGTGAGGATGATGAAGAAGTGAGGGAGGAGTAAATGAAGAAACATGAAAAGGAAAAAATGGAAAAGTAGAAGAAGAAGAGGAAGATGAAGAAGACATAGAAGAGACAGGAGGAGAAGATGATGCAGGAAGTAGAGAAAGAAGAAGAAAAAGGGAGAAGAAGAATACTGTAGCAGCTGAACTCTGATGAGTTGATGAAGTAGAGGATAAAGTAAGAGATTGATTGATTGAGTACTTCATTCATGTAGATCACAATATATACTGGCTTACACAATACAGCAAAATTATAGATGAATTTACATAATATAGACTGAGAAAATAATTATTGAGCTGTATATAATATGAAAAAAAAAACAATTTGTAATAACTATAGATGAAATAGATAATATTGTTATGCATCTACATAAATTGGCGGAGCTTTGGACATTTCAATGTCCATTCTCTGGAAAGAATATTCGAAGTATTCTTCTCACTAACACTCTACCAGAGAGAGAAAGAGAGTGAGCGCTCTACCTGATATCAGATTGTAGGGCACTAGAATATTCCTAAAGGGGTTTTGAATTATAAATCTTGATGGTAACATTCAAGATATTATTGATCAAGAACTAAGATTCATCTTTTTCTTCAAATTTTACTCATTTTTTTAAAATTCATAACTCAGTACTCATTGGAGATAGAGAGTTCCAAATGATCTCATTTCATCCAACATTCCATAATCTGAGAAAAAGCAAGAGCAAATTCTTCTGTCCGATTGCTGAATTTGGCGGATGTAGCTGAAATCTGGAAAATGAACCGAAAATATGAGGTTTTTGGGCGGGCCACTCTGAATCTAGCACAAGGAAATTTTGCATAAACTATTGGTTCTGTATTTTTCTCAATAATCCAAATAATATAATAAGCTACTGAAGTTATTTTTTCCATCATGATACTGTTTCTATATTCTAATTGCATTATAAATAGTATATTTCGCACCTAGAGCAGGAAATGAGATTTGTCCGGCTCGAAATCGGTTTTCAAGTCCGAGGCCGTAGGCTGAGAAAAGATTGAGAGCCAGAAAAACATTTTTGCCCGTGGTGCGAACGCTATTTTTTGCCACACACAAAAATAAACAATATATGTATGAGAATAGTTGCTTACTAAGCACTTCCGAAAGCAGAAGTGGAAGGTGATAGCTCTAGCAAATCTGAGGTAATCTGAATATCAGGAAATTTTCCAAGTATTTTCTTTTTTATTCTGATTTGTCTAAATAACCTGAAAGATGATGTTCAATCATGTGGGAGGTTGAGTTTATAATTTTTCATTCTTTCAAATGACAATAAAATGATATTATTATAAATGTTCTAATTATTGAATAATGAACACAAATAATGAAAAGTGTTTTGATCAGCTGTTTTTTGATCACCTTTCTTAGTTCCATGTTAGCGGCCAGAAAGAAACCTTTTCTGACGTCAGACGAGAGTCGCTTGCAAACAATGTCTTTCAGATCTACGTAGGGACTGTAGAACAGCTGCTGCTTTCTGTGCAGTGTGGCAAAAAATATTCAACAACATACGACATAGCTCCATATCTTAAATCCAACTAACCACATTATAAAGTTAGATTGTTTGGCCAGAAAAGGATTTCCATGCATACTGAAGCCATCGTTCTCCACTTGAAAGGTGTCAAATATACAATCAACCCTCAAGTGCCTTGTCTACTGTGTGGTGACTTTGAAGCAGACGAAACGCTGGAGCACATTTTTCCACATTGTGATTTATATAGCGGTTTCAGACAGAAATATCTGAGAAAAAAACTCTCTGAATTGCCTGAACGACATTTCAAAATATATAAGTGATGGTCCAGAAATGAACGACGTCTTTAGTTTCATGTGTTGAATGCTTAAACTAAGATCTTTTGTCCATGCGATTTATGGTAACAGGATAAATTAGGATGTAAACGAAAATTAGGATAATTTGCGTAAAGAAAAGGGAAAATTCAGAGATTAATCATTCATCCATAATTCATAACTCATTTATCGATTGAATGATACACAATCATACATTAAAATGATTGGGGGAGGACCAAAAGCCTAAACCGGTTCAGCCCTGCAGATTGAGCGCACTCGATATCATTCTGTCATTATGAATTCTATAAGATTAAACGGAACCTATCAAACATAATGTGTTTGAAATCATATGTTTAATCTACTGGAATTTATAAGGACGGCAGAATATCGTACGAACGGGAATCGATGTGTTAGTAGCCATTCATCTAGTCGTTCAGATATGTCTAGCATTACTCCTCCCAATTCTGATGCATATTATTGTGTGTGGCACTTAGACTAAGAATGATAATGTGTTTGTTCAGGTAGTTGGTTTTGAGAAGTTGAAATGTAAAATAAACAGATTATGTCTTTACTGGTGACTTTTACACCAGTAATAACAAATTATTAATAATACACATCATGGCATAGAGAATATGGCATATACATATAGACATAGAGAAACAATAGCGTAGATATCCCATGGTACAGGGCGTTTATGTCGCAACTTTTACTGTTATCTCAAGCCGACTACTGTCGATTATTGTCGATTTTTACTGTTTTGACCAGGTAAGAGTGTATGAACGGCACAATATGAGAGACTACAGCGTCATAAAGCTTCACAGGGAAGAACTACGTGGACTATCGGCTTGAGATAACAGTAGAAGTTGCGACATAAACGCCCTATACCATGGGATATCTACTTACGCTATTGTTTCTCTATGATATAGGCTACTAGTCCAGAGAATAGATCATGTTTTTCCACATTTGAGATTGGATATTAGAATAATCACAGAGAAAGAGAATGAAGGAAAAAAGTGGGTGGGATTAATGGAAATCACTGATAGATTTGCTGGATTCCATTTTATTATCAACACAAGGAAAACAACGAACTGTTAGAGAGTTAGGGAGTTGAGAGTTGTCAGTTAGACTGTCTGTGACAGGCTGCATTTGAATCCGTTTTCAGTTAACAACACGACTGATCCAGCAAACAATGTTAGACAACTTTCTAACCTGGTTTAGGAGAAGGAAAATGAGGAGGAGGAGGAGGATGAGGATTAGAAGGATGTGGAGGAGAAGGAGGAGAAGTGAAGGTGGAGAAGTAGAAGGATGAGTGGGAGGAGGAAGAGGAGAAGAAGGAGGTGGAGGAGAAGGATGAAAAGTGAAGGAGGAGAAGTGGAATGATGAGGGGGAGGAGGAAGAGGAGAAGAAGGAGGTGGAGGAGAAGGATGAGAAGTAGAAGGAGGAAAAGTAGAAGGTCGATGGGGAGGAGGAGGAGGAAGAGGAGAAGAAGGAGGTGGAGGTGAAGGAGGAGAAGTAGAAGTAGGAGAATTGATAGTAATAGAAGAAGGTTGAGAATTATGTAGAGATAGAGAAGAAAAAATGAGAAGAATATGTCGATGAAGAGAATGGTGAGAAAGAAGAAGAATAAGATGAAGAAATGACGATCATGAGAAAATTCAGTAATAGATGAGAGGAGGAGAAGAAGGTAAAGAAGCAGGAGGAGAAAGAAGAATATGGTAATAAAAAAGAATAATGGATAATTGAGGATCATAGGTAAGAGAATGATTATGCACTGGATAAGAAGAATATTAAAATGAAAGAATTGTGAAGAGGAAGGAGAATGGATGGGAAAGGCATAAAAAGAAAGAGTTGGGGAAGTGGATGAAGGAGGACAATACTAAAGAGAGGAGATAACGTAAACCAGCAAACAATGTTGGACAAATTTGTAACCTTGGATGAATAGGGAGATGACGATGGGAGAGGAGAAGAGAATGATAATATGGGGTGGAAGCAAAAGAAGAATGACTGAAGAAAGATTGTGACATGTAGGAGAAAGACAATAATTGAAGAATGAACTATCTAGATTGTTAATTATATGCTAACATGAATATGGAAGGAGAGTAATAATAATTGATAATTATCAATAATCTAAATAAATAAAATAATATAATCTAAACTAAAATAAGGGGTAGAACTGGCTTATACACGTACGGGATAGGAGAATCATGTTTGACGCATCATCACGTCTCATCTACTGGACTGATTAACTTGAAAATTTTCATATATATTAATTATAATTAATCAAGGATGGTTACAGGACTATTTTCAATTCTTCAAGATTTCATTACGTCAAGTTTTCAGTTTGTCATGTTTTAAATATACGCTTGTGGAGCACGGGTCTCCTGCTAGTTGACCGAGCGAAGTGAGGTCTAAGATTCAAGTCGACGGTTTGGCATTTCTCTTAATGTTTAAATTAATGTTTTAATGTGAAAATGTTTATATGTTTTTATGCGCAACATTTACGGCGAAACGCGGTAATAGATTTTCATGAAATTTGACAGGTATGTTCCTTTTTAGATTGCGCGTCGACGTTTATACAAGGTTATTAGAAATTTTGCATTTCAAGGAAATATAAAAGGAAAAAGGAGCCTCCTTCAAACGCCAATATTAGAGTAAAAATCAGACTATAGAAAATTCTATGTCTGATTTTTACTCCAATATTGGCGTATGAAGGAGGCTCCTTTTTCCTTTTATATTATCCTTGAAATGCAAAATTTCCAAAAACCTTGTATATACGTCGACGCGCAATTTAAAAAGGAACATACCTGTCGAACAATAATTATTATTTCATCATTATTATTGAATAATTATCACTCATCATAAATCAGCTGACAAGTGATTATACAGATGTGTGGAGAAGCCAGTCTATTGCTGTATTTCATTAAGGTCTATAGTTCCAATCAGGTACTTGTGGATGAGAATACTACGTGAGGTCTACTGTTTACAGAACTACTATTAATCAATAATGAGGGGATTGAATTACATGATGGAGAAAAGGGAAAAGAAGGAAAGGAAGGAAGAGGAGAGAACAGAGAAGGAGAAGGTGATAAAGAATCGAAGGAGAGGATGATGCGGAGTCCAAACTGAGAGGAGCGCAGGAAAAGAGAAGGAGGATGAGGATGTAAAGGAGAAGGTAGTTTAGAAGGGAAGAGGATAGAATAGAGAAGAATAGAATGACTGCCTTTATTTTATACCTGGGAGGGCGAAGTTAGGGCGCAGTCGGCCCTCTCTTAAACTCAACCTTGAGAATGAGAATTTTATTTATTTATTTATTCCATTGGCATTACAGATCATAATTATAATAAATATAATATGATTGGGAGAAGACAACAGGCAAAGCCCAAAACTGTCTTCTCCCAATTTTTTACAAATATAAAAGTTTCAAAAAATAATAAGGTTAAGATTTCACTTTCACTTCAAAAAGTCCAATTTCCACTTCAAAACTAATGACTAAACTGGAAATTTTGAATTTTGATATTTAAAAACTGATTGAAAACAAAAATATTTCACTCAAATCTCTGAGAATGAGAGACAAGAGGATATAAATCAGGAGATTGGTTACCAACAAGAGAAAGTTTGGTTATAAGAGAAAAGAGACGGCATGAGAAGGGGAACGTGAGTGAGAAAGAAGGAATAAGATGATGATGAGAATAGGATCATGATGATAAGAATGATGGAAAGTAGTATAAATGATGAGGGAAGATGTAGGAGAATGATGAATGGATGTAGAGAAGAAAGATGAGGATGCTGGATAATGGAGGATAGAACAATAAGTGAGAATTGCGAAGATGCTGCTGGAAAGAGAGAAGAATAAGGTGATGTTCAAGGAGATAAAAGGAAAGGAGAAGTAGGAGGAGATGGAAGAGCTGGAGGAGAAGGAGGAGATAAAAAGGCAAATGTGATGGAGATTATGAGAAAGAGTAGAAGAAGAGCGATAATGATCAAAGTTAACAATATCATTGAAACTGAATTGTAAATGTTTCTAAACTCTCCAACCACGTGGAGTATGATTGGGAGTGGTGAGGGTAAACGAAGGAGAAGGAGAGAGAAATAGTGAAGAGGGGATAGTAATTGTGGGGAGGGGCAGGAGAGAAAGGAGGTGACAGAGGATTTGGAAAACAGGAGGAGAGAAGAGAAAGAGTGAGAGGGAGTGAGAAAACGAGGAAAAGGTGAGTGGGTGAGTGGAAGGAGGAGAGAAAGCTAGAAAGAAGGGAAGAGGAAGAGTGAAAAGAGAGAAAGCGAAGAAGAGGTGAAGAGAAAGAGTGGAAGGAAGACAGAAAGCGAAGAAGACGTGGAGAGATTGATTGATTGATTGATTGATCGAGTACTTCATTTATGTAGATTACAATATAAATTGGCTTATACACTTATATACAAAAGCTTACAATACAGCAAAATTATAGATGAATTTACATAATATAGACTAAGAAAATAATTATTGAAAGTATATGATATGAAAAAGTAATTTGTAATATAATAACTATGGATAATTATATTGTTATGCATCTACATAAATTGGCGGAGCTTTAGACATATCAATGTCCATTCTTCGGGAAGAATATTAAAAATATCCTCTCCCATGAGAGGGAGAGTGGAAGGGAGAAAGAAAGCTAGAAAGAGGGGAAGAGGAAGAGTGAAAAGAGAGAAAGCGAAGAAGAGGTGAACAGAAAGAGTGAAAGGAAGAGAGAAAGCGAAGAAGAGGTGGAGAGAGAGAGAGAGTGGAAGGAAGAGAGAAAATGAGGCAGTGTGGAGAGGAGGAGTGGAAAGAGTGGAAGCGAGGGAGAGGGGATGAAAAAGAATGGAAGGAAGAGAGAAAGCGAAGAAGAGGTGGAGAGAGAGAGAGTGGAAGGAAGAGAGAAAATGAGGCAGCTGGAGAGGAGGAGTGAAAAGAGAGAAAGCGGAGTAGAGGGGATGAGAAAGAGTGGAAGGAAGCGAGAAAGCAAGGAAGAGTTGGAGAGAGAGAGTGGAAGGAAGAGAGAAACAGTGTTTCCATCTCAACTTGTTACATAGTAGCAAGTCCAACTTTTGCTGGGTGGGTCCAGTGTTGGCAAATAATTGGATTAGCAAATAATGGAGAGAATGCCCTGCAACGTGCAAGTGACAGACATCCTGATAACAACGAAAGTGAACTGTGCAAATCTAATCCAAATTATTCAATTCACCGAGAAATCACAATGTTAAGCTGTTATTTCGAGGTGAGTGGGATTAATAAATCACTCTAACATTCCAATGAAGTAAGTTGGGAATTTACCATTGTCATTTTCATTATTATCAAGTTTGATAGAGAAATTGAATCAAATTGTATGATTTCTCAAATTTAGGATAATGTCAGTATCATTCAACAATAAATTATTCAAACTTCTGAAAACCATGATTACATAACAGGAGATCAAAATAGTATTTTAAGTCACAAGGACGGGAAGGGCCGTTTTGCAGCCTAGAATGATGTTTCTAGTCGAGGCATTAGCCGAGACTAGAATTTCATTGGAGCACTGCAAAAGACATTCACGTCCAAGTAGCTTACACTATTTTTTGTCATAATAATCTAGAAAAGAATAATTGAGAAACAGGAAACATTACCTGCTTGTGCTGACATTACTACATGCATTCTATAAACATAACCTTGTTTACAAGTCTCGTATCAGGAATTTCTTGATTGTAGTAGTTGACAAAACTTCCACCTGGAGCGCTAAAAATCGGCTTTAGGAACAGTTTTGCTGTTCCAGATTCGGAACTAGAAAACATACTCGACTGTAAAGAAAACATATGATTTTATTACAGTATAGTATGCTGTAATGAGAATCATATGTTTATTTGTTCTACAATCAACTGTTTACCGGCTCCATTTCATGGATGTAAAACAGCTGAAATTGAATGACTATGACAAAAAATCCTTTGCTATTAAACGAGAAATTCCTGTTTATCTGTTTATATTTTCATTTATCTGTTTTTGACCGGATCTCGAAAACGACTCTAACGATTCTCACAAAATTTGCAACAAACATGGTTGATGATATGGAAATTCAATAGCACTAGGTCTCAGCACTTGGATAACTCGCTGAAGGACATTAATTGGAAGGATGAATATATCCTTGGAAGAACAGCTGGTAATTTTGTCGTCTGTTGATTCCGTAATGGAAGTGAGTGAACGAGTGCATGTGTGGGATCATTCAGCTGATCTCACAGGAAGAAAAATTCAGCAAGAAAAACTTTTTCTTGTTTATTTCTTTTTTTTTTCTTTGAAAAACATGTTAACTTGAGAAAGTCCGAAATAGTAACTGGATGCTTTTAGTGTAGAATAAATAGTGCATAGTATATTAACAAATATTATAGCAAACATACTATATCATTCTAAATCGAATTCATAGTAATATATCTATTTGTAATTGATGATGCGTGTTTGTTTTTTGAAGTGTGAATAAATTATTGTTACTTTGAAGAGTCATAGTAGCTTAACCTAGATTTTGATTTGGACTGTAGTATAATTATGAAAAGGGACAGTTTTGGGCATAAACCTGTTGTGCCTCCTCTTGTAACTGTAAAAATAATTGTACGACTGAGAAAACAAATAAATAAATATAATTTATAGATATTCAATCTTTAAGTGGGTGAGATTGAGTGCCCTCGTCCTCACCCAAAATTTCTACAAAAGTTTCTCATCGATGTTAATTCCCCATGTTTAAAATCGGTCAATTTCATGGAAGTATTAATTTAAAAAAATTCATTTCACTTCTCATATACAGTACGTACAATTTTTTCTCTTATACGATTTTTTTTGGCATGGCGCCATTCTCAGAGAGTTGGATACACTGCAAGTATTGAATAGAAATACTGAGAAATTTTCAAAAACCACAGATTTATTGATACTTAGAAAGACCGGCTTCGGTTATTACACCATTGTCAATCTCTGGTAAATACAAGAGTAGCAGAATTTCCACTAGTGGGGCGAGTACTGCTATTGGTCAAGGGCATGAACGCCTGCCATTGGCCCAGCTAGACAGTCTCCTCCCACTCAACGGTGTCACAAAATGGCGGCTTGATTCATGATACATGGCGAGTCTGTTGCTTAAGCCGCCATTTTGTGACACCGTTATGTGTGAGGAGACTGTCTAGCTGGGCCAATGGCAGGCGTTCATGCCCTTGACCAATAGCAGTACTCGCCTACTAGTATAAACTCTGCTGCTCTTGCATTTAGTTTTAGTTTTTGAGAGATTGACAATGGTGTAACAACCGTAACCACAAAACCGTATCACAATATCAACTCCTCAACTACTTGAAAAAAACACTGCAATTACATAGTCTTGAGAGAGTAGAGAAAGTGGGAGATTGATTGATTGATTGATTGATTGAGTACTTTATTTATGTAGATTACAATATATACTGGCTTATACACTTATATACAATAGCTTACAATACAGCATAGTTATAGATGAATTTACATAATATAGACTAATAAAATAACTATTGAACTGTATATTATATGAAAAAGCAATTTGTAATATAATAACTATAGATAATAATCATATTGTTATGCATCTACATAAATTGGCGGAGCTTTGGACATATCAATGTCCATTCTTTGGGAAGAATATTAAAAATATCCTCCCCACTAACTCTCTACCAAAACGTTAATTTCGTTATTTAAACTAAGGATTTATTTATTAATGGAAATATTGTAAAAGTTTTAATCAATATGAATATTGAAGAGAAAAAAACAGAAAATTGATAAAGTAAAATAATTATATAGGTAGATAAGATCAAATAATTGATTAATAAAATGAAGTAGGCTGAAAGTAGATCAGGGTTATCAAATTTCAGAGAGTGTGTGAGAGAGAGAGTGTGTGTGGGGGAGAGAGAGTGTGTGATTAGATTGGATTAGGTTAGATTTCTCTATTCATGTATGTTACAATATTTACTGGCTTATACACTAATTTACATTGAATGGCGATAATGCTAGTTATTCAACGAATCTCACAAAGTATAAATAATCAATCAATGAGAACGAATATAGAATTCAATTAGAATAACGATAATATATTAATGTGATGTAACTTCATAAATCGGCGGTGTTTCAACAAATAATATTGACGATTCTTCCAGAAGGATATAAAATATCCTTCCCATTAACACACGACTGGGAGAGAGAGAGAGTGTGTGTGTGAGAGAGAGAGTGTGTGAGGGAGAATCCTCATTCCCAGACGACTATTGAAGCCGAAACTGAATTCAGGAAACCCTCCACAAAAGGGGAATCGAGTCTAGAGGGTTCTTCGGCCCCCAAATCTCAGCAAAGGTTTGTAGGTCAAGAACACACACACACACACACACATACACTATCACACACACACTAAGGTAGCTAAACTGAAATTCACTTAATTTTGTCAGTATCTCCCATTGAGAACATCAATGCTCCCAATAAAATCAATGCTGACAGAAGCTGAATCTGACTAGGGAAGGTATAGTGGGGTCCACGTTATAATGGCAGTATTCGATTAGCAATGGTGTTGCTATCCTTGTCTATCATTCAACAAAGCGGATAGCGCTATATCTTTCTCGCTTTGCTCTGTTGCCAGATCGTCTTTCAACAATCTGACTAGGGAAGGTATAGTGATGTCCACGTTATAATGGCAATATTCGATTAACATTGGTGTTGCTATCCTTGTCTATCATTCAACAAAGCGCATAGCGCTATCTCTTTCTCGCTTTGCTCTGTTGCCAGGTCGTCTTTCACCAATGTAGAATAATTATTTGACAAAATATTCAATCTTAATTATGGAACACAATTGAAAAATATAATTTCTTGCTTAATCAAATATAAATGATTATTGTAAACTAGAATGAACAGTTAATATTACATCAATTAACCTGTATCAGCTACCGTCTATAGAAGGAATTTACAAGGCAGAGTATCGGCAACGTTGCTCTCCACTGCCATTATAACGTGGACCTCGCTATAGAGGAGGTTGTTGGGTTTGTGTTACTGAGCTACTGTGTCAGTGTGTTAGTAAATGTAATGACTGAAAAAGCGTTTATAGCTGGCTGAGACACGTTGCTGAATACAAATTAGGAGGTTATCTGTGCCCCTTACCCCAAACTTTGCACCCCCCGGGGTCATTTTGGGAAAGTGGGGGGTATCTGTGTTCCCCCTACCTTCTTCTCTGTACCTCCGGGGTTATTTTGAAAGGGTTAGGGGAATCTGTACACCCCTAACTACTCCTTTTCACCCTCGGGGTCGTTTTGGGATGGTTAGGGGGGAATATATATACCCCCTACCTTTTATTTTGCACCCCCGGAGATGTTTTGGTGGTGGGGGTACCTCTACACCCCCACATTCTCCTTCACATCTTATAGTAAGGTTCACGCTATAATGGCAGTGGAGAAAAATAGCAGAACAACGTTGCCGATCCTCTGTCTTGTCAATGTCCTCTATAGACGGTAGCTAATACAGGTTTACAGATGTAATATTAACTGTTCATTCTCGTTTAAAATAATCAATTATATTTTATTAAGCAAGAAATCATATTTTTCAATGATTGCATAATGATTTTTTATTATTGAGATGAAATATTTTGTTAATCAATTATCAATTCTCAAATAACTCAATATTATTAGTTAAAAAAGGTAATTGAGTGGAATATTTCTAATTTATTAATCAATTTAAGCCATCTGAATTCAAAATTTATAGTTTCAATGTTTATTTTGGACCAAAACTTTATAAAAATTGTACACGTGAAATTCTAACCTTATCTTGGACTTTGTCACCTATAAAGTTGGAAGAAAAATAGCACAAGGACTACCTTATTATTTTATCTTTCAATGTTATTACATTAGTGTCATTTGCATTGTAAATAAATGAATTCTACATTGCAGAAAGACGATCTGGCAACAGAACAAGCGAGAAAGAGGTAGCGCTATCTGCTTTGTTGAATGATAGACAAGGATAGCAACACCAATGCTAATCATATAAGTTACTGCCATTATAACGTGGACCTCACTATATAGTCTGTTGTTCCTCCCAGCTCTGCCACCCGCGCAAACAAGGGCCACAGAGAAGAAATTCCTCCTACTCTGTGCAAGGGCACACAGTTGTGCCAACTTTACAAACCTACAAACTATTGTTTTGTCGGTTAGTTAGAATATTATTGTGTGTTAAGTGGAGATAGGGTTGGTTTTTGGGTGGAGTTTTTGTTATGATCTAGTTTAGTGGTTGAATGATATGAGCCAGTTTATCTTGTTCTATCTATCTACATGTAACATAGTTATCTCTTTTTTTGTTGAAGATGATATCCACATGAGCTCTAGGCTTGTGCTTTGGTAATACTATACAAGGAAACATTATTATTAATGAACATATTCATCACCTTCCTCATTGAAGATGATGTCCATATGAGCTCTAGACTTGTGCGAAGGCTTGTTCTAGAAATAATGGTGAAAGATGACTGAAAATTGATAATTTTGGATTTTGAAGGTTGGCGTAAAGGTGCGTACAGATATACGCGCCGCGAACATTAGCAATTCACTCTTAATCAGCTGATGTCAAGCTTTTTATATCTGTATCTTACCATTTCTGTGAAAATACCGATATAGTCAGCTGATTAGAAGTGAATTGCTCATGTTCGTACGCACCTTAAGAAATAGAATAGTCGAATGTATCACAGAAAAAAATAAATTGAAACCTTGAGGAATATTGCACAAATTTGGAAAATTCAATCAAAAAATTTTACGACTTTATACTTCACAAAACATTGTTTCTGAAATAGTATATCACGCTACAAGCACAGAAAGTTAGTGTTTACGGTATGAGGATAGTTTCCGGGCGTGGCTTGCTGAGCCCGGGAATATGTTATCCGAATACTGTAAACACCTTTCTGTGAGAGTCGCGTACGATATTTTTCGCCACACTGCAGTTATAGCTGACGCCAAAAAGTTAGGCGGTTTCGTGGGTCTCTTGTGCGTTCCAACAGCTGATGTTGTCAAGTAGAGTTGTCATCTAGCTTGGCTTAGGTGATGATTTTTGAATCAAAAGAGACAATAAATAGATGCATTGCAACAGCTGTGAGTAGGTTACACCATGTGACCCACGAAGCCGCCTAACTGTTTGGCATCAGCTATATTAAGAATAATAAATTGAATAAGAATGTTTTATGAGAGGGGGGGGGAAACTTTCATGTCTCATATCTCAAGAACCAGACGTCGTAGGGTACTCAAAGTGGGGTGGGAATTTCCGATCTCACCCTCCTGAACACAATGCACCATATGGCACAGTTGTCCAAACACATTTTCAAAAATTTTCAAGAAGCGGCCGGTAAGGGTACTCTTTCCGTCCTTAGCCGGAAAGAAACCTGTTATTTATTTATTTATTTATTTATTTATTTATTCATTACATTCCTTAATCACAACATCAAATTAATGATTGGGAGAGAATCAACAGGATAAACCCAAAACTGTTCCTCTCCCTAATTTTGATAAAAATAGTACAAATGAGGTTATGAAAACACTTTTATAAAGATCACAAAAATTTACAGTCCAAATGAACATTATACTAAATTGTATTACTATTGTATTATATACAATTTTGTATCTCGGTTGATCAGAAAGATGAAACAAATTATTATTACACTTGAAAATGCATTTTTTCGAAATAATGGTGGAAGATGACTGAAAATTGATAATTTTGGATTTTGAAGGTTGGCGTAAAGGTGCGTACAGATAAAAGCGCCGCGAACATGAGCAATTCACTTTTAATCAGCTGATGCCAAGCTTTTCATATCTGCATCTTACCGTTTTTGTAAAAATACAGATATAGTCAGTTGATTAAAAGTGAATTGCTCATGTTCGTACGCACCTTAAGAAATAGAATAGTCGAATGTATCACAGAAAAAAATAAATTGAAACCTTGAGGAATATTGCACAAATTTGGAAAATTCAATCAAAAAATTTTACGACTTTATACTTCACAAAACATTGTTTCTGAAATAGTATATCACGCTACAAGCACAGAAAGTTAGTGTTTACGGTATGAGGATAGTTTCCGGGCGTGGCTTGCTGAGCCCGGGAGTACCGGATATCCGAATACCGTAAACACCTTTCTGTGAGAGTCGCGTACGATATTTTTCGCCACACTGCAGTTATAGCTGACGCCAAAAAGTTAGGCGGTTTCGTGGGTCTCTTGTGCGTTCCAACAGCTGATGTTGTCAAGTAGAGTTGTCATCTAGCTTGGCGTAGGTGATGATTTTTGAATCAAAAGAGACAATAAATAGATGCATTGCAACAGCTGTGAGTAGGTTACACCATGTGACCCACGAAGCCGCCTAACTGTTTGGCATCAGCTATATTAAGAATAATAAATTGAATAAGAATGTTTTATGAGAGGGGGGGGGAAACTTTCATGTCTCATATCTCAAGAACCAGACGACGTAGGGTACTCAAAGTGGGGTGGAAATTTCCGATCTCACCCTCCTGAACACAATGCACCATATGGCACAGTTGTCCAAACACATTTTCAAAAATTTTCAAGAAGCGGCCGGTAAGGGTACTCTTTCCGTCCTTAGCCGGAAAGAAACCTGTTATTTATTTATTTATTTATTCATTACATTCCTTAATCACAACATCAAATTAATGATTGGGAGAGAATCAACAGGATAAACCCAAAACTGTTCCTCTCCCTAATTTTGATAAAAATAGTACAAATGAGGTTATGAAAACACTTTTATAAAGATCACAAAAATTTACAGTCCAAATGAACATTATACTAAAAATTTTGTATCTCGGTTGATCAGAAAGATGAAACAAATTCTTATTACACTTGAAAATGCATTAATAAATTGAAAAATATTAAAAAACTTGATAAATTTGAAGCCAGAAAAATCACAAAAACATTCGTATGATGTCAGACGAGAGTCGTCTGCAAACAATGTCTTTCAGATCTACGTAGGGACTGGAAAACAGCTGCTTTCTGTGCAGTGTTGCGAATATGAATTAAGTGAAAATACAATCAAGCCTTCATTATGATTCATGTGGCTCATTTTATTAAGTTTACAATCATGACACTAACAAGTCATATTTTACTCAAGAAAAAATATGTCCATTGTTATCAACTACTTTCCATAGAATTCTACAATTACTACAGTTCACGCCGACTGTGGTAATATACTACAGATTTTTATCATTTCAATTACAACTTTTCTCCAAGTTAAACATTGGACGAAATTGAAATTTCCACATGAGAGGAGTGCATCTAATTTCTTTCATTCTATTTAAACTCTGCACTCACTCGTAATTCCCTCCTTAGTTACTTCTCTTTTTTCTTCTCTGTTTCATCATCTCGTCTTCTCATTTCTTCTCCTTTTTCTTTTCCTTCTGCTCCTTTACATCTCAACTTGATAATGACCTATGGTCGAAACTATTCATTGAAATACTTTGAAGTTTTCAATTGAGGGTACTACAAGAGTACTACTTAGTTTTTATATTGTTTTTATTAATTTGTATATATGTATATTTCACTTCTCTATTGAATTATGTGTCGGTTTCACATCTTGAATTGAATTAGAATTCCACTCGAGCTCCTTTTCTAGCATTTTTATCAATTTTTTCTCAGTGGCAAGTATAAGTAACGCACCCAAAAGTATACAATAACTAGTAGTTCTGTGAACAGTAGACCTCACGCCGTATTCTCATCCACAAGTACCTGATTGAAACTATAGACATTATGGAAATACAGCAATAGACTGGCTTCTCCACACATCTGTGTAATCAATTATCAGTCGATTTATGATGAATAATTCTATAGTCTGATTTTTACTTTCCTTGCCCTATTACCATAGGTAAGGAAAGTATTGCTTTCCGAAAAAAATTAAGGTACCTGAAAAGTAATTTTCTATACGTTTCAAAAAAGTGGTTTTTGGGTATTGGTCTGTATGTGTGTGTGTGGGTGTGTGTGTGTGTATGAGTTTATGTGCGTCTGTGTACACGATATCTCATCTCGCAATTAACAGAATGACTTGAAATTTGGAACTTAAGGTTGTTACAGTATAAGGATCCGACACGAACAATTTCGATCAAATGCGATTCAAGATGGCGGCTAAAATGGCGAAAATGTTGTCAAAAACAGGGTTTTTTGCGATTTTCTCGAAAACGGCTTCAACGATTTTGATCAAATTCATACCTGAAATAGCCATTGATGAGCTTTATCAACTGTCACAAGTCCCATATCTGTAAAAATTCCAAGAGCTCCACCCCATCTGTGCAAAGTTTGATTTTAGATTCCCAATTATCAGGCTTCAGATACAATTTGAACAAAAAATTTCAAATGGAAAAGATTGAGCATGAAAATCTCTACAATTTATATTCAATATCATTTTCACCTAACATTGGAAATAAGCTCGAAATTCGAGAAAATGTTATTATTTCAATTGCAAACTGTTGGCAACTGTTGATTCTATTAAATCATTCACTATGAAGAGATAGCAGACCTCTTGTGTATCCAGCATCATTTTCCTGTCACCAGCTGGCTTAGATATTTGTTTATAAGTACACTTGAGATGCGCGGGAACACTAGCGTCAGGTGATCAATTTTCATAACGGCAAGGAAAGTTGTGTGAGTGCGCCACACCAGATCTTTACTCTAATATTGTAGCGTATGAAGGAGGCTCCTTTTCCCTTTCATATTATCCTTGAAATGCAAAATTTCCAAAAACCTTGTATATACGTCGACGCGCAATTTAAAAAGGAACATACTTGTCAAATTTCATGGAAATCTATTACCGCGTTAATGCGCAACATAAAAACATATAAACATTTAAACATTAAGAGAAATGCCAAACCGTCGACTTGAATCTTAGACCTCACTTCACTCGGTCAATTATATTTGTCTCTGTCACTCCAATTAGCAGAATATACGTTCATACCTCTGTCTCTCTCACTACCATTGGTTGGATATAATACAGAAAATTGTCACAACATACCTGTCACACTGTGGAGTAGCCATGAAGGGGGTGGGGGTGAAAATGGCCTAACACAAAAGTGTGGCGAAAAGATTTCCACCAAACTTTTTCAATTAAAGTGAGCCGGGAAAAACACGCGGAAAAACTAAAGGAAAACCCCTTCCGGGAGAGGTGTGAGTGAGAGAGGGGAAATAAGTATCACGTCAAGTGTGAGAGATAAAGATAGGCTGCAACACATCTCACTTCATGCCAGTTTTCATAAATTTTCCGGCGTTTTCCAACACGGTTTCGTCTTCTTCTTCTACTTCTTCATCTTCTTCTTCTTCTTCTTCTTCTTCTTCTTCTTCTTCTTCTCCTTTTCCCTTTTTATCTTATTTTCCTTCTCCTTCTTCATCACCTTTAACTACAAATTTTAAACTTTCTCCTTCTCTATCCTTCACTTTGTTCTCCTTCTCCTTCTTCTATCTACTCCACCTGCCTCCTTCACTCAGAATGATATGAGTTCTCGATCAGATATCAACTACAGTCTCTCTTCTCTCTCCCCCCTCTCTCTCTCTCTCGCTCGAGAACTACTTTGCACTCTGTTTCTTACAGTTGAGTTCTTTTTCTATTTCCTCAGCCCACTCTACATCTTCACCTAACTTTTCCCTTTTTTCTCTGCTCTGTGAACTTTAGTACAACGATTTCTTACAAAGATATTTGTGATCTCAGTTCTGAATTGAAATTCTCCATGGATTCAACTTGTAGCTCTGTGAACAGTAGACCTCGCGCAGTAAAAAACCACAGCCTCCTCTGTCCATCAGAGTAAATTTTGTTCTGTCCTGTCGTGTCGGCGAGATATTGGTGTGAAAACAACTAATGGCTGTTGGGGTTGATGTGACAAGAATGCTAAATCGGAAACTAATATCCTTCAAGACATACTGGCAACAAGTCAGCCCGAGTTGAAAGCAGAGAAAGGACTAGAGAAAATACTGTGTTATTTTAGTTATTAATTGCATGTGTCATTGCATGCAACTAATAATCCACACAACAGCTGATTTTTTTTCTCAAGCCACATTGAGATATCAATATTATATACGTCATTGAATTCACTATTTGATTCACTCGACAGCTGATTCTTTACTATTAATTGCATGCGTCATTGTATGCAATTAATGATTCACTCGACAGCTGATTTTAACTGAGTTACATTGGAATATTGATCACATGCGTCATTGCATGCAATTAATAATCTACTCGACAGCTTACTTGTGATGGTTAGGTTAGGTTAGGTAAGGTTAGGTTAGGTTAGGTCCATACTCTGACTTTACGGTAATATTGGCCTTCGAAGGAGACTTATTTTCCTTTTATATTATCCTCAAAATGCAAAATTTCATGAATCTTCGACATACGTCGACGCGCCTTGTTTCAAAGTACTTGAATACCAAATTTTATGCAAATCGGACAATAATTGCGACTGTAACTGCAGTACAAACAAACACACAGACAAAAGCCGATCGAGTCGAAATTAAGACCTCAGCTTCTCTTCGGTCAACAAAAATCAAAAACCATTGATTATTATCATTTGAAGCAGTTCTAGCTGAACCCTAAATGAATATTGGACGATTCGATTCATTCTTCGTAGATAAATTTTCTCTCAGAATAGATCAAGAGTAGGCCTATCCAGAAGCTAAACTTTGTTAACTCTTGACAATGAGTCTCTCATCATCATCCCTTTCACTCAATTAATACTCACGCACAAGACTAAGAGGTTATGTGGGCATCACCCTCAGTATACCATATCATATCACTTCTGCGTACAAGAGAGAAATTCTCACATGAGACACTTACTCCATAACTGAGTAACCCGTGCTCCGCAAGGGTCTATTTTAATACTTGACAAACTGAGGATCTATTTTAAAACTTGACAGACTGACTGAACTGAAAACTTGACGTGATGAGATTTTAAAGAATTGAAATAGGCCTATAACCACATCCCCCGATTAGTCAAGAATATATAATGCAAAATTCAAAGTTATCAGTCCAGTAGTTCAGACGTGATGATGCGTCAATAGTTATTTGTGCAACTAGTGCGCAAAGTGACAGTTTGCTGCACCGAAAGAAACGTTTACGCCCGAGCCGTAGGCGAGGGCGGAATGGTTTCTTGAGTGCAGCAGAGAAACTTTGCGCATGTATTTCACATTTAATTTTTCCTACAGTTACCATTGAATATGAGAAGTGATTGATAGAATGATCATGGGTACAATGATGGCTAAAATCCATCAAATGTCTGTGTGTGTGTGTGATGCTGTTATTAATAGCAACTTTAATTCATTTAAAAATTAATAATCCAATTGAAGTTGAAAATTCTCAGCCAAAGTTCTCATTTTTATTCATTCAAGAATCAGAAAAAATACAGATGGAACAAAAATTTCACATTCAAAATACACGCCAACAGCTTGTTGGCTGAACTGAGATGCAAGATGGCTGAACACAACAAGATGGCTGAACCGACAAGCACGCGACCTAGCGGGAAGAATCGTACCTAAGTTTGTTTCATCCAGCTAAAAATTACTGAAACACGATTCAGAAATTTGGACTTTTGCTCAAATTAACGAGAAAAATGCTCAAAGTAAACTGAAAATTATTTATAAAAATAACATAGACAACAGAGAATATTTATTGTAGTATTGTTATGTTTTTTATTATTTCTATTTATATGAATATCGAACGGTAATCATTTAACCTCAAAATTCGAATTTTATAATGTATATTTGCTACTTTTCTCATTTCTTGGAGTTGAAATAATAAAAAATTATCAATAGAAAAGAACTATTATTTATTATTTAATGATGAGAATTCGTAAATGATGATTATTTAATTATGATTCAGATGAACATCATTCTTGTTTTGGATTTCTAGATTTGGATTTTATCATAAAATGTAGGGTAGCCATTGAAATGATTCTTACCTAAATCTAACCACAGTCATTTTTACCAACTTAATTTTTGTTTCCGTGCACTAATCCTCCATATAACCCACCAACTATTTTGTGTTGCCATGTTGCAAATCTGGAGTGCAGAAACAATTTTTTCCCGCACTAGAAAGGAAAAGTGAATCTTTGCGTTCTGTAATCAGTGCAGGAATCGTCACTTTTCAAGGTAACTGTAGGAAATAGTTATTTGTATATCTAGAGTGAAAAGTGCTGTTTTTTCTCCCTGAGGGAAAAGTTTGAAGCCCGAGGCGAAGCCGAGGGCAACAATTTTCCTGAGGGAG
>NC_052513.1:17789062-17873625 GCF_014356525.2 Nilaparvata lugens | reverse complement strand
TATAGGCGAGAAGGTGAACTGAAGATTTAGAATGTTTTTTCAAGATAAATAAAAAGAGGTGAGTTAATCAAAAATATAATTTCACTATTGAATTAAGCTCGAGAAACTGAATAACTAGATGTATAATTTGAAGTGAATGAACTGTATAACCCTACGAAATATCTGTTAGAAGACGGAGCCGAACTGACACACGTTTACTCACTCGACATAACCCAGGAAGAGAGGAATAGAGGAGGAGAGAAAGAGGTAGGAGGAGGAGAAGATGACGTAGGAAAAGAAGAAGAGAAGATGATTCATTCACCAGCCACTTCTACCACTTCTTATACTGTTAGCCTCCCTTTTCTCTCAGATTTTTTCTTCTTTTTACTAATAATTATTCTTCTTTTCCACTCAGTTATTCCTGTTTCCCACTCAGTTATTCTTCTTTATCCGCCAGTTGCTCTCTTTCTTTTGCTAGTTGCTCTTTTTTTCAGTCAGTTATCCTCCTTTCTCAGTCATTTTGCTCTTCTTTCTCAGTCATTCATCCTCTTTTCACGAGATTCTTCATCTTCTCTTCTCTGGTGTGTCAGTTTTTTATCATTTTGCGCCCGAATCGTTAATCATTGAAGCTACAGAGCCGCTGTCATCTCAAGAAGATATTGACAATGACGGCAAAATGGCTATTTGAGATGCTCATATTCTCCAGTTTTCAGCTTATTCTTCTCCATTTCTGTCTCTTCTTTATGTTTTTTCTCTTTTCCTTCATTCATCCTGTCTATCTCTTCATTACTAATCTGATCTAATCAAAATACAATGTGAAAAAATATTTTTCCCTCATCATTAAAAAAAAAAAATTATCACACTCACACTCTAAGGCCCGGTTGCACAACAGCCGGTTAAATTTTGACCGTTATTAATTCCACGAGACCCAATCAGAGAAGGCGTTTTTGAAAAGACGGCTTCTCTGATTGGTTCTCGTGGAATTGATCACGGTTAAAATTTAGCCGGCTGTTGTGCAACTGGCATTTAGGGTGCATTTTCGTTTGTGAGTAAACTTCCACATTCGACGACGACAAGCTTTTAACATTCATATTGTCCAAATTTCAAGTGTGCTAAAACAGCTGATCAATAACTTTCCATTATTTGGGTCCATTATTCAAGAATCAAAACATTTCTGATAATATCAACATATTGTCATTTGAAAGCATAAAAATATATGAACTCAACCTTTCTCATTGAAACATAATTGAAGTTAATCTTCTAGGTTATTTGGACAAATTGAAATCCACCCAATATAAGATCCTCACCCTGTCGTGGTCGACGACAACAATTTATTACGCTCAAACGAAAACCCGGCTTTACAATAGATCCAAGAAAAAAAACACTTTTGGGTTCAGAAACTACTTTTTCCTCCACCTACTGTCAAAAGTACTTACTTTACTCCCTGAAACATGATACTAAAGTGTCACTTTTTCGCTCTCGGTACTAAGAAACAGAAAAACTCCCTAGGGAGTAAAAGTGACCCCATTTAAATAACATGGGAGCATCTCTATTTTAAAAACGGACATTTGGAATAGGTCAGAAGGTCTAAGCCCAGATGAGGAAGCATATAGAGTAGTCATAAACCAACTAAATTCAATACCTCAACCAGACATTTGATTGATATATGAAATTTATGTTTGTATGCTGAAATTATTATTACAAACTTCATATCACTATACTAGAAAAAATTTATATTTTTTTTTTTAATTCATTTATTCAAAATACCAGCCAACGAATATTACTTATAAACTAATCAAATTTGAAACGGAACTTCATCATAGCTGTAGTTGTGGCTGTCATTGTTGTTACAACTTAGCCGACAGATAGTGCTGTCGGAGGAGTACTGTGATTACAAGCCAGCTGTTTCTGTTTACTTTTTAGATTATGTTGTAACACATTGTTTGGTCACATACGTTTTTAAAAATTATTTTATTTGCAATTTTATAAAAATGTAGGTGGAGGAAAATGTTGTGTATATCACGAGTGAAAAATGTTTTTTCTCCCTCAGGAAAATTGTTGCCCTCGGCTTCGCCTCGGGCTTCAAACTTTTCCCTCAGGGAAAAAAACAGCACTATTCACTCTAGATATACAAATAACTATTTCGCCACACTGAACAGAAAGCAGCTGTTTTCCAGTTCCTACGTGGATCTAAAGGACATTGTTTGCAGATGACTCTCGTCTGACGTCGGAACAGGTTTCTTTCCGGCCTAGGCCGGAAAGAGTACCCTTTCCAGCCGCTAACATGGAACTAAGAAAGGTGTTAAAAAAACAGCTGATCAAAAATCTTTTCATTATTCATGTTCATTATTCAATAATTACAACATTTATAATAATATCATTTTATTGTCATTTGAAAGAATAAAGAAGTATAAACTCAACCTCCCACATAATTGAACATAATCTAGACAAATCAGAATGAAAATGAAAATACTTGGACAATTTACTGATATTCAGATTACCTCAGATTTGATAGAGATATGACCTTCCACTTCTGCTTTTGGAAGTGCTTAATAAACAATAATTATTCTCATATATATTTATTTTTGTGTGTGGCGAAAAATAGCGTTCGCACCATGGGCAAAAATTTTTTTCCGGCTCTCAATCTTCTCTAATCCTCGGCCTACGGCTTCGGACTTGAAAACCGATTTCGAGCCGGGAAAATCTCATTTTCTGCTCTAGGTGCGTAATATACGGTTTTGGCTTCAAAATCTACTTTAAACACGATTTTCCATCGCATTTGCTGATGAACATGTTGAAATTCATGAGGCTTTTATATTATCATATCATCAAATACATTCCTGTACCCGTTCTTGATGAGGTCTATGCATCAACAATACTTCTCTACAAATACCCAGATACAGAATACACTTTCATTCTACAAGCTAAAGTACATGATAAGATTACAATCCTTTCCATGCGCCTCAATACACCAATACAGCCCCAGGACGGCTATAAATATCATTGCAATTCCCACCTCAGAACATGAGTGGAAAACAATACACTCTTGCAATATACGACAAAGTGAGAACAGTGTATAGAATATCGCACAAGTCGTAACACGACGACAGGTGTAAAAGAAAATAAAACCGAACCCAACGACACAAGTGTTGTTTTTATGCTCGTTTTGGGTTGGTTTTCCTTGTGGTTGAGAAAGTGAGAAAGAGGAGAAGGAGGAGGAGATGGAGGTGATGAAGGATGAGGAGAAGGAGGAGAAGGAGGAGTAGGAGGATGAAGAGGAGGAGGTGACGGAAAAGTGGAACGAGAGGAGTTTGGGAGAAGGAAAAGGATTGAAAAAAGAAATGTATGAGAGGGATGGAGAGGAGTGTTTCGTTGTGGTTTAGGAGGAGAAAAGGAGAAGTAGGAGAAGATGGAGGAGGAGGAGGGCGAGGAGGAGGAGTAGAAGGAGGAGGAGGAGAAGGAGTAGGAGAAGAAGCATGAGGTGAAGGGAAGTGGAACGAGAGGAAGTGGGGGGAAGGAAAGGGATTGAAAAAAGAGAGGTAAGAGAGCGATGGAGAGGACAGTTTTGTTGTGGTTTAGGAGGAGGAAGGGAAAGTAAGAGGTGATGGAGGAGGGGGAGAAGGAGGAGTAGAAGGAGGACGAGGAGAAGGAGTAGGAGGAAAAGCATGAGGTGAAGGAAAAGGGAAAGGAGAGGAGGTGGTGAGAAGGAAAGGGATTGAAAAAAGAGAGGTATGAGAGGGATGGAGAGGAGTGTTTCGTTGTGGTTTAGGAGGAGAAAAGGAGAAGTAGGAGGAGATGGAGGGGGAGAATGAGTAGTAGGAGAAGACGGTGGAGGGGAAAGAAAAAGAAATGGATGGAAATAAGGTACTTTTTGGAGGGATAAAGATTCGTTGTGGATGAGGAGTAAAGGAGGTGGAGAAGGTTGATTGAGTGCTTTATTCATGTAGATAACAATAATATTATACTGGCTTATACACTTATATACAATAGCTCACAATACAGAAAAATTATGGATGGATTAACATCATATAGACTAAGAAAATAATTATTAAACTGTAGGCCTATATGATATGAAAAAGCAATTTGTAATATAATAATTATATTGTTATGCATCTACATAAATTGGCCGAGCTTTGGACTTCTTCGGAAAGAATATTGAAAGTATCTTTTCCACTAACTCTCTACCAAAACGTTAATTTCATTGATGAAATATTGTAGAAGTTTTAATTAATATGAATATTCAAGAGAAAAAAAAACAGAAAATTGATAAAGTAAAATGATTATATAGGTAGATAAGATCAAATTATTGATTAATAAATTAAAGTAATAAAATGGTGAAGGAGGAGGAGGAGAGGAGGCGAAAGAAAAAGAAAGGAATGGTGATAAGGGAGGTTTGAAAGGGTTGGTGATAAGGTTTTATTGCGTTCGAGAAGGAGGAAGAAGATGGAGGAGGAAAAAGAAGGAGACGATATGAAGGAGGATATGGAGAAGAAAGAGAAGTATAAGGAAGAGGAGAAGAAATAAAAAGAAAGGCACGGAGATAAGGTGTGGCTGTCGTTGAGAAGAAGAGAAGGATGAGGAGAAGAAATAAAATAATGATAAGAGGAGAAAGGAGAAGAAGAAGGAGAAGGAGAAGGAAGAAGTAGAAGAAGAACGGAAAAGCGAAAAGAAAGGAGAGGAGCGGTAGAGAAGGAAAGGGAAGGAATAGGAAAAATTTAAAAGATATAGAAATAAGAGGGTTTCGAGTGAGATGGGAAAATAAGGGAGGTCTTAGAACAGGATTCTAGGATAGAAAAAAGGAAAGGATGAAAATGGGAGAAGTTTGAGAGAGATAAAAATAGGTGAGGTTTCAGCTGATGAGAATTGGAGGATACAAAAAGGAAAAAGGATGGAAATAGAAAAGGTTCAAGAGATGGATATAGAAGAAGTTTGAGAGAGATGGTAAAAGAAGAGAGGTTTCGAAGGAAATTGGAGATTGAAGAAAAGAAAAAAGATGAGAATGAAGAAGGTTCAAGAGATGGAAACAGAAGAGGTTCGAGGGATGGAAATAAGTGTAGTTAGAGAAGGATAGAGGCGAGAGAGGTTCCAGAGGAGGATTGGAGGATACAAGAGAGGAAAAGGATGATAATAAAAAGGTTTGAGAGATGAAAATAAGTGAAGTAAGCGAAGGATAGAGATAAGAGAGGTTTCAGAGAAAGATTGACGTGTGAAAATAAGGAAAATTATAGAAATAAAAAATCTGGTGTGGCGCACTCACACAACTGTCCTTGCCGTTATGAAAATTTATCACCTGACGCTAGTGTTCCCGCGCATCTCAAGTCCACTATTCAAAGATTTGAGCCAGCTGGTGACAGGGCAATAACACTGGAGACACACGAGGTCTGCCATCTCTTCATAGTGAATCATTCAATAGAATCAACTGTTGCCAACAGCTTGCAATTGAAATAATAACATTTTCTCGGATTTCGAGCTTATTCTCAATTTTAGGTTAAAATGTTACTGAACATTAATAATTGTAGAGATTTTCATGCTGAATCTTTTCCATTTGGAATTTCTTGTTTAGATTGTATCTGAAGCCTGATAATTGGAAATCTAAAATCAAACTTTGCATTGATGGGGCGGAGCTCCTGAAACTTCCACAGATTATGAGACTTGTGGCAGTTGATGAAGCTTAACAATGACTATTTCATGTATAAATTTGATCAGGATCGTTGCAGCCATATTCGAGAAAATCGCGAAAAACACTGTTTTTGACAACAGTTTTGCCATTTCAGCCGCCATATTGAATTGCATTTGATCGAAATTGTTCGTGTCGGATCCTTATAAGGGAAGGACCTTGAGTTCCAAATTTCAAGTCATTCCATTAATTGAGAGATGAGATATCGTGTACACAGACGCACATACACTCACACACACACACACACACACACACACACACACACACACACACACACACACACACATACAGACCAATACCCAAAAACCACTTTTTGGACTCAGGGGACTTCGAAATGTATAGAAATTTACAAATTGGGTTACCTTAATTTTTTTCGGAAAGCAATACAATGTTAGCAATCAGCTATGGTGAAAGTGATATTTTCGAGCTCAAAATTTAAGTGATTTTATTCTATATTTTGTGAATATTTGAAGTTTTGTTTTTGTTTTAACGGAAGTTTCATTATCAATTTATCTAAATTTGAAATTCTTTGTTTTATTCTGATTCATAGTTTCAGATTGAAGATTTGGTGTTGAAATTGAAGTGAACATAACCTACATAATATTTGGACGATTTGTGACAAAATCAGGAAATTGAAGAAGTTTTGGGCAATAGCCTGTTTTTTCTTTCCCGACTATTGTATTGTTCGCTCTATCTGATAAATAAATAAATAAATACTCTCCTTAACTATGGTAATAGGGCAAGGAAAGTAGAAAGGTTTGAGAGATGGAAATGAGTGAAGTTAGAGAAAAATAGACATAAGAGAGGTTCCTTCAGAGGAGGATTGGAGGGTGAAAAAGGAAAAGGTTGGAAATAGAATAGTTTGATAGTGCTGTGAAGAAGAGGAGCTAGAAAGAGATGGAAATAGAAGTGGTTTGGAGTGATGGAGAGGGTGGAAACCGCAATATTCGACAAGTTGTAACATGGTATCACGCACTTGCTACAATTTTGTGTGGCATGTAACAGACTTGTTGAATGGTGTGGGAACAAATCGCATGCTCTGTATTATGATAAGTCATTTGGAAGCTACAATTGGGTTTACAGGTCTTTTTATTGGGTAAAGCTGATGTTTTATCTTCCTTCTCTCTTTCCTTTCTTTATTTCAGTCTTCAAGACTAAAGACATGAAGTCAACTGGGCCTATAGTGAGGTCCACGTTATAATGGCAGTGGAGAAAGATTTTAGAAAAACGTTTCCGATTCTCTATCTTGTCAATGCCTCATATAGACTGTAGCTGATACAGGTATATTGATGTAATATTAATACTGTTCATTCTAGTTTGAAATAATCAATAATATTCTATCAAGCAAGAAATTATATTTTTCAATGATTACATAATGAATTATCATAATTAGGATGAAATTTTTTTCAAAATTAATTATTAATTCTACATTGTGAGAAGACGATCTGGCAAATGAGCAAAGCGAGAAAGAGATAGCGCTATCCGATTTGTTGGATGATAGACGAGGATAGCAATACCATTGCTAATCAAACACTTTCATTATAACATGGACATTACTATAGTTATGATGTTGAGTGGAGTTGAGGCTATTAAGGATTTGTTATCCTTGTTTGTCATGAGATAAAGCCGTGGTTATTAAGGATTTGTTATCCTTGTTTGTAGACTACGTAGGAATATGATGAACTATGGAAATAGTTTATTTTGATTATAAAATTTGATATTGAATCTTGAAGGCAAAATTTGTTGATTTCTCCACAAATTTCTTAAAGCCTGATATCAGATTTCTGCAACAAGAATTGTTCGAAATTTCACAAGCAATTTTGGTAAATTTTCTCAAGATTTTCTCCGTTTCTTCACAGGTTCATTAAGGTCTAATATCAAATAAAAGCAGATTGCTCTATCTTATCCCAACTCCGCATATAGTTGTTTAATAGTTCAATTTGTTCAATAGTTGTTTGATCAATTGACTAAGTAGGAATTGTCATGTTGAACTTTTGAATTAGTTCACTGCGATTATGAAATCCAATATTGAATCTTGAAGGAGATATTTGTAGATTTCTCCACAAGTTTCTCAAAACCTAATATTAGATTTCTGCAACAAAAATTGTTGAGAATTCCATATTAGCGATTTTGGCAACTTATTAATAAATTCCCAATTTTCTCCACAGGTTTCTCAAGGCCTTATATCAAATCCCGGCAACAAAAATTGTTGAATATTTCTTAAAACTCTTCATCGAATTTTCTCATAGTCTCCCCCGTTCTACCACAAGTTCCTTGTGAACTAGAATTAAATTTCTACAACAAGAATTTGTGAAAATTCCACGATCAATTTCGATAAATTTCCTAAAGGAGTTTTCCGTTTTTTCACAGGTTCCTTAAGGTCTCATATATTCATTTATTGGTAAGAGTAAACAAGAAAGTAGTCGGAAAAGAAAATACAGGCTATTGTTCAAAACTTTTCCAATTTTCTAATTTTGTCTTGAATTGTCCAAATATTATGTGGGTTATGATATTAGATATGCATTTTATCATAGAGAAACAATAGCGTGAGTAGATATCCCATGGTAAAGGGCGTTTATGTGGCAATTTTTACTGTTATCTGAAGCCGATTACTGTCGATTATTGTCGATATTTACTGTTTTGACCGGGTAAGAGCGTATGAACGGCAAAATATGAGAGACTACCAGCGTCATAAAACTTCACAGGGAAGAACTACGTGGACAATGAGCTTGAGATAACAGTAAAAGTTGCGACATAAACGCCCTATACCATGGGATATCTACTTATGCTATTGTTTCTCTATGATATTGGTAGGGAGTTTGTATTTTTGAGATAACAATAAAGTTGCGACATAAACGCACTATACCATGGGATATCTACTTATGCTATTGTCTCTCTATGGTAGAGCTGAACATGACTTTCAACCTCGATGCAACTTGAATAATATTTGGTTATTTTTTGGAGGGACTTGAGGTCAAATAATACAGTAATCACAAGGATTTTCATTGGAATGGAAGCAACAGATACAACTCAACAATCGTTTTAACGTCAAAACATCAAAGAGAAGGGGCATCGAAGTGTAATGGAGAAGGCAGCAAATTTACATTTACATTTATTACATTACATTTATTACATTCCTTAATCACAACATCAAATTAATGATTGTGAGAGAATCAACAGGATAAACCCAAAACTGTTCCTCTCCCTAATTTTGATAAAAATAGTTCAAATGAGGTTATGAAAACACTTTTATAGAGATCACAAAAATTTACAGTCCAAATATACATTATACCAAAAAATTTGTATCTCGGTTGATTAGAAAGATGAAACAAATTATTATTACACTTGAAAATGCATTAATAAATTGAAAAATATTTAAAAACTTGATAAATTTGAAGCCAGAAAAATCACAAAAACATTCACTATCAGCATATGATCAATATTCGATAACTAGCCGTCAGGCTCGCTTCGCTCGCCGTATCCGTTTAGCCAGGGGGCTCGCCCCCCTGGACCTCCGACTGGATCGACCAAAAATGAGATCAGCAGGCTCGCTTCGCTCGCCTGCATTCTTCATTTGCTAAAAGACGAACTTTAAACCCTTAAAAACCACCCTTTGAGTTAAAATATTGCCAAAAGATTTCTTAGTGCGCCTCTAAACGGCCAACTGAACATACCTACCAAATTTGAACGTTTTTGGTCTGATAGATGTTTAGTTCTGCGAGTGAGTGAGTCAGTCAGTCAGTCAGTGAGTGAGTGCCATTCCGCTTTTATATAATTATATAGATAACAGAGACAGAAAATACAGTATTTTTACTCTATGATTATTATGATCATAGATATTTCTCTAGAATGAATTGGAAGTCACCTCTTCTCACTGCATGCTCATAAATTACTAACCATTATAACATATGCAACTAGCCGTCAGGCTCGCTTCGCACGCCATATCCGTCTAGCCAGGGGGTTCCGCCCCCTGGACCCCCGACTGGATCGTCCAAGAAGTAAGATCAGCGGGCTCGCTTCGCTCGCCTGCATGTAGACCTCAGCGGAACCTATGTACCGAATTTGAACGTTTTATGTCAATTTCATCTCGAAAATTCGAGAAAACTTAGAAAAAACATGTGTTACTATATCGGCGTATCTTTGGCGAACAAAATTCTTCCACCTCAGCTAAACCTGTGTACTGAATTTTTGAAAATATATTCCCATTAATTATTGAAAAAGTTGAGAAAACGCAGAAGCGCTGAGAAAAACGTTGGAAAAACGCTAATTTTGGGCGTATCTTTGGCGTTATTTCAAATTCCCTCTAACACAACATTATTACACCCTAGCTTAGCTTCTGTACAAAATTTGAACAATTTTTGTACATTTTGTTCTCGATAAAGCTGAGAAAACGCTGAAAACCGCTGATTTTGGGAGTATCCATGACGTTATTGCAATTTCCTTCGAACACAACATTATTACACCCTAGCTGAGCTTCTGTACTGAATTTGAACGATTTCTGTTCATTTTGTTCTCGATAAAGCTGAGAAAACGCTGATTTTGGGAGTATCTTTGACGTTATTGCAAATTCCTCCTAACACAACATTATTACACCCTAGCTGAGCTTCTGTACTAAATTTGAACAATTTTTGTTCATTTTGTTCTTGATAAAGCTGAGAAAACGCTGATTCTGGGAGTATCTACGACGTTATTGCAAATTCCTCCTAACACAACATTATTACACCTTAGCTGAGCTTCTCTACTAAATTTGAACATTTTCTGTTCATTTTGTTCTCGATAAAGCTGAGAAAACTTTGAAAAACGCTGGAAAAACTCAGATTTTGGGCGTATCTTCGGAAATTTCTCAAAATCCGATCTTAGTGCGCCTCCAAACGGCCAACTGAACATACCTACCAAATTTGAACGTTTTTGGTTCGGTAGATTTTTAGTTCTGCGAGTGAGTGAGTGAGTGCCATTCCGCTATAATATATATATTTAGAATAACAATATATCACTATCCAAACATCCATCGTAAACCACATATCACCACACCTTATCACTCCAGAGCATAAAACATACCTGAACATTCAGAAACATATATTTATTGAATTTATACTTCAGTACACTATATAACAATATCCCAGGTGATAATTCATTGGCAACAATTGTTTAAAATCTAATCAGTCGACCATAGCACGTGACCTGGAATACTCGCTCGCTATTGGTCAACAAAAAAGGCCAAATAAAAAACAATACTTGACTTTATTGCATTACAACGCATAATAAATTTCTGGTCGTTTTAATTTCGGACTGAATCGGTCTGAAATATTTATGTGTGTAACTTTACTGCTGGTTCCCCTTCTCCTCCCTGTCCACTATCACTCCTTCTCCTCTCCTTTCTCATCCTTCTCATTCTACTCCTCCTTCTTCACCATTTCTCCTTCTAATTCTTCTCCCACACAACTCTCACCCGCCCTCTCATCTCTTCCTCATCATCACCCTCTTCTTCTTCACCCTTTCCTCTCTATCCTCTGCGTTCTTCCTCTCATTTTCACTCTTCTACCCCCTCTTTTGACCACTTTGTTTTTTGACCACATCCTCCTTCTTCTCCTTCTTTTTTTATCCCAACCTTCCCCCCTCTTCCACCTCTTCTTCGTCCTCTTCTCTCTTTCTCTGTACCCCCTTCTTTGTACATCTTTCTTCCACACTTCCAATTTTCTTCTCCATCCTCCTTCTCATAACATTTCACCTCATCCTCATCCTCCTCCTCTTCCTCTTCTCTCTTCTTTTTCCTGTATATTCTCCCTCTCAATTCTTCTCGTTTTTCCTCTAAACTCCACTCTTTCTCCCCCTCTTTTGTTCACTTATTCCACATCTTCCTTCTTCACCTTCCTCAATCCCACTCTTACTCCCTCTTCCACCTCTTCCTCGTCCTCTTCTCTCTTTTCTATGTACCTCCTTTTCTGTCCATATTTTTCCTCTACTTCCACCAGTTCTTCCTACTCCTCCTCATTCTCCTTCTCTCTTCCTTCCCCTTCTCGTTCTATTCCTCTTTCACCTCTACCTCTTCTCTCTTCCTCTTCTATCCTCCCTCTCAATCCTCCACGTTCTCCCTCTCATTCCCACTCTTTCACCCCCTCTTTTGTTCACTTTCTTCCACATCCTCCTTCTCCTCCTTCTTCTTTTATTTCACTCTTTTCCACTCTTTATCCTCTTCACTCTTCTCTTTGTACCCCCTCTTTTTCCATCTTTCTCCCTTCACTTTCATCAATTCACTCCCCCTCCTCATTCTCCTTCTCCTCTCTTCCTTTTCTTTCTTCTTCTATCCCTCTTCCACCTCTTCCTCTTCTTTCTTTCCTCTCTATTCTCCCTCTAAATCATCCACGTTTCCCCTCTCATCTTCGCTTTTCCGACCCCCTCCTATGACTATCTTTCTCTCTCCACTTCCACCAATTTCCTCCTACTCCTCATTCTCTTCCTCATCTCTTTCTTCTTCTACCCGTCTTCCACCTCTTCCTCAACGTCTTCTCTCTTCCCTCACATTCCTTCATTTTTTCTCTCATTTCTTCTCATCTGGCCTCTTTTTCAAGCATCTTCTATCCTTCACGTTCTCCAATTACCTCCTCGACATTCTCTACTTCTTCTCCTTCTTCCATAACACTCACTCCTCTTCTTCCCCCTCTTTCTCCTCTCTTCCACATCTTCTTCTCTCTTCCCTCTCCACCTCCCACTCGATTCTCCACCTTTTTCCTCCTATTTCCACTCTCCCACTCACTCTTCAACCCTCTCTCTCTCCCTCCATTTCCACCAATTTCCTCTGATGAATGAGACCAGTTGATAATTGAATCCCTTGGCCAATATTCTCTCGAAAATGTCCCCAACGTTTATTACCCTGCAATATACTAACCTTCCTACCCCTAACTACCAGTAAACCAATTTCGAATAAAGAACATTAAGGGTGGTTTTTTGAGCCCCTGCTGCAAAATTACAGCTGATTTCCCCATAGATCATCACACCCCTCCTGGAAAAAGTCGGGTCCACTTTAAGGGATGAATTAAATTTTGAGTCCGTTTGACCTAGGGCTATTGGGCTGGCAGTAAATAAAACTGTTTCATCATAATTTTAATATTTCATTCGACCAGCGGCGATGCAGAGAAATGAAAAGCTGTTCCATTTGGAGAAAATGATGGGAATTGATTGCCTTCAATGGTCAGTGAATGAATGGTTATGACATGGCAAATTGCTTGATGAGTTGGAGAACGTATTTTCCAATGGTAAAGTTGATTGATATATGAAAAATATCCTATTATGGGTAGGTATGATGGTATGTGGAGGAGCGTATGATGTTTTCATGAATAAAATTTTTACATTTCAAAGAATGATAATAAAAGCGATTCTTAATAAGCCAAGGGCTTTTTCTAGTAGTGAAACATTTGCCGAATTTAAAGTGATGACAGTACGTCAAATTTATATAAAGAAACTTCTCTATTATGCATGGATGAGGAAGGATGAATTTACAGTGAATAATAACGTTTCTATGTATAACCTGAGAGTTGCATCTCATAACATTTATAATATTAACTATTCAGATTTGACAATAGTGCGAAGACAATTGGGGTATCTTAGCTCAAAAATAATAAATATCATGCCAAATGCATTATCAGAATATCTTTCTAATGGGGGTAGACAGAGGATGGAACAGATAAATAAGTGGGTGATACAAAAATTTTTCTTCTACATCAGTCAAATATTATAATTACTAGTAATTTATTGTTAACTTCGATTTTTTGTAGCTTTGATTATTAGTAAATAAATTTTTATATTGTCTAAACAGCTGATACTCTCACTCAGCGGACAGGGCTTTGCCCTTGCTGGGTGGTGCCATGTAATTTTAATTTATTTGTAAAATAGCATAATATTATAATCTAGAAAATTTCTTTTGTAAGTTTTTTATTTTGTATTTTGTTTTTATGGGCAATAAAGATGTAAAGAAAATAAATAAATAAAAATAAAATCAATATCGGGGCACCGAGCTTCGCTCGTTATTTATTTATGAACTATTTATGAACAGAACACAATTCTTTAAAATGATTGGGGAAGTACTAACAGGCATAGCCCAAAAATGTTTCTTCCCCGAAATTCGATTTATACACTGTGAATAGTCCAGAAAGTAGGTTATGTTCCATACACTTGAATTCAGGTTCAATTTTCAGTACAAACATATAAAAACAAAAAGTTCCAATTTAGATTATTTAGAAACCAATTGAATAACAAAATAACACTTACTCATCACTTAAAATTTTTAAATAATGATCAACTTTGAGCCAATTCTTTCCTTTATTATAATACTAGCTGTCAGGCTGTCGCCATATCCGTCTAACCAGGGGGCTCCACCCCCTGGACCCCCGACTGGATCATCCAGAAATGAGATCAGCGTGCTCGCTTCGCTCGCCTGCATTTTTCATTCAAGCATGCTTCATTCCATCACAAAGTCAAAGTACTGAGAAAAACGCTGATTTTGGGCGTATCTTTGATGAAATATTAAAGTCACCTCATAACAACATTTATAGGCCCTACCTAAAACTCTGTCTAAAATTTGGAAATTTCCTGTCTATTACTTGATGAAAGAACCGAGAAAACGCAAAAAACGCTTATTTATTTTGGGCGTATCTTTGGCATTATTTCAAATTCCTTCTAACACAACATTATTACACCCTAGCTGAGCTTCTGTACTAAATTTGAACATTTCCTGTTCATTTGTTCTCGATAAATCTGGGAAAAAGCAAAAAAAAACGCTGGAAAAACGCTAATTTTGGGCGTATTTTTGGCGTTATTTCATATTCCTTCTAACACAACATTATTACACCCTAGCTGAGCTTCTGTACTAAATTTGAACAATTTCTGTTCATTTGTTCTCGATAAAGCTGAGGAAGCGCTAAAAAACGCTGGAAAAATGCAGATTTTAGGCGTATCTTTGGAAGTTTTCCCAAATCCGTTCTTAGTGCGCCTCTAAAGGGCCAACTGAACATACCTATCAAATTTGAACGATTTTGGTCTGGTAGATTTTTAGTTCTGCGAGTGAGTGAGTCAGTCAGTCAGTCAGTCAGTCAGTCAGTCAGTCAGTGAGTGCCATTTCGCTTTTATATAATATAGATAGATAATAGTTAATCCAAAATGATTCATTCCACCTAGGAACTTTCAGTATTTCCTTCATAAAACATCAATGCCTCTCATCTAACTAATGCTGACATTTCCAAGTAGAATCCTCACTATTGCCCCTTTGAAGTTAGATTAGGCTGATTGTGGGTGAACTTTGAAGGTGAAAGGAGGGGTGGAGCTTGATTCATCCAATTCAGTCGATTCATTGATTCATCCAATTCATTCAATTCATCCGCCTGTCTGAGCTGTGAAAGCTTGACTTCCGGTGGATGTATCAAAGACGTCCAAATCAGGTGGTGTGGTTGGGTTGTTGTAGTATATATATGTAGATATAGTGCATATATGTAGACATATATAATCCAATTTGCCACTTGTATTTTGACGTTTTAGACGTGATGCAGATACATAGAGAGCTGGAGTTATAGAGAGATATTATCTCTCTAGAACTCTAGCATAGTGTTTGTTAGAGTTTAGCATAGATATTATGCTAGAGAGATATACATAATAACATAGAGAAACAATAGCATAAGTAGATATCCCATGGCATAGGGCGTTTATGTCGCAACTTTTACTGTTATCTCAAGCCGATAGCCCACGTAGTTCTTTCCCGTGAAGCTTTATGACGCTGGTAGTCTCTCATATTGTGCCGTTCATACACTCTTACCCGGTCAAAACAGTAAAGATCAACAATAATCGACAGTAATCGGCTTGGAATAACAGTAAAATTTGCGACATAAACGCCCTATACCATGGGATATCTACTTACGCTATTGTTTCTCTATGATAATAACTCATGGAGAGAGAGCATATGCAGAGCATCATAAATACATCACACATCATAGATATTATTACATGAATATGATACATGAATCAATACTAGATTTCATTTATACTTAGCCAGATACATTTTTTGGACTCAAAATTGTGTACGAATAATATTATCATTTAAGTTACGTAAGTAGCATAACCTTTAGACTGTGTATTCTAAATTAAGGTTTGAAGCAGTTTTTGGCAAATGCCTGTTGTTTTTACCTAAATTGTATTTGCATATGAATAAATTAATGAATAAATAAGTCTTATAGATACACGATTGATACTCATCGACACATACATTGAAAAATATTATATTGATTGAGAATATTGATACACGGGAATTGATACATTGATACACAAGAAATGACACATTTATACACGAGAATCTGGTTTGTTACTTGGAGACATTTGAATAGTGACAATTCGATTATATAGAATCTCCCGATAGAAACTGAATCCCATTCAGATCAATAAGTGACATATATGGTCCCTATTCACCTGTTGGTAATCATTCATACAAGCTGTGGATCTGTTTAGGGATTAATTTAGGGAGTGATAAGGGTTTAGGGAGGGGGTAAGAGATGAAATGAGGGATGAAGGAGGATGTAAGGGATGGAATGAAGGTTTAGGGAGTGAGTAAGGGATGGTTGAAGTGTTCTGGGAGGTGGTGGGGGAAGGGATAAGGGTTTAGGAAGGCGGTAAAGTATGAAATAAGTGCTTTAGATTAGATAAGATTTCTTCATTTGTATGAGATATTAAGCCGTTCTTGGATTTTTCACCCAATCGGTATATTCTAATAAAATACTAATGAAATACCAATAAAATGAAATACTAATGAAATACTAATAAATACTAACTAATGAAATATGATTGATCATTTTAAACAGGAATGAACATTCAATATTACACCAGCAGATAATACTGGTTTAATCTGTCCTCTATAGAGGGCAGTGGCAAGACAGAGAACCATCATCGCTGTTCTTCTATCCTCCTCCAACGCCAATATAACGTGAACCTAACTGTAGTACAAAAATTATCCGAATGGAATTTGATTGTAATAGGCTACTGTATATTCAAATATTGAGCCTACTAATATTATTACAAATAGTGATAGAACCAACCCTTAAACTGGGAATAACCAATTCACAATAGCTAAGCAACGATCTCCAATAAAATTTCGATTATTATAATAATTATTATAATAACACTAATCCAAAATAGTTATCAATTTGACATCAACAACAATATACCAATAGTATATAGGACGAATCTCATTTATTCACTTATTATTACTTTCAAGCAACGCGATCTGCAATGAAATCTCGATTAGATTACATTGATTGAAGTAACAACATGAATTCAAATCAGTTATCAATGTTACATTAACAACGATATTCAAATTCTATATTGAACGAATCTCAATTTACGATAACCTCCAAGCAATGATATTCAATAAAATTATAATTATGATAATAATTGTAACAAAACAAATTCAAAATGATATTATCAATGTATATTATCAACAATGGTAAATTAATTCTATCTAGGACAAACTCATTTTACAATTTCCTATAAGTGATGATCTGCAATGAATATTGATTATAATAATTATTACTACACCAGTTCAAAATTATTATCAATGTGATATCAATAGCAATAAACCAATACTATGTAGAACAAATATTAATTTACAACAATAATAACCCCCAAGCAACGATCTTCAATGAAATCTTAATTACTATAATAATATATGTCATTACAAGATCAATTCTAAATAATTATCTATGTAATATCAACAAAAATATACCTATTTCATACACAGTAGTACAAATCCCAATTCATAATATTACCTCCAGGCAATGATATCCAATGTAATTTTGATTATGATAATAATCATAACCAAACCAATTCAAAATAATTATCAATGTAATATCAACAACGGTATACAAATTCTATCTAAAACAAATCCCAAATTACAATAGCCTTTAAGCAACGTTCTCCAATGAAATTTCGATTATGATAATTATCAATACACCAATTCAAAATAATCATCATTGTAATATCAACAATACAACACTGTTTCTAAAAGTATATGGAGCTAATTTGTATATATATAATCATGAGTTCATGGAGTTATTCTCTATTGATTCATACAATAAGTACATCAACAAAATGAAAGGGAGAGAAAAAATAAGGTAACTTTGTGCTATTCCTCTCCCAAATTTAGATAAGGTTACACATAGTCCGAAATAGGTTGAGTAAATATTATTAAACGAAAATATTGATTGAATGCTGTAAATTCGAATAGAACTTCTGTTCAATTCTACTTCTCACTCACTCTCTCTCTCATATTTCTCTTTCTATTTCGCCTTCCCCACCTGTTCCTGGCATTACGCAATTTGCGATACGGGTGAAGAACAATAGTACAATATTGTATTTCGCTATTCTACCTCTCAGTGCATGACTGGACGCTCTACTATATGGTTGTACGCAATCATAGGGAAACGATAGCATATCCAATGGTATAGGGCGTTTATGACGCAATTTTAACTGTTATCCCAAGCCGATAGTTCAAGTAGTTCTTTCCCTTGCAGCTGTGTGACACTGGTGGTCTCTCAAATTGTGCCGTTCGTACACTCTCACCCCAACAAAACAGTAAAAATTGACAATAATCGACAGTAATCGGCTTGAGATAACAGTAAAAGTTGCGACATAAATCCCCTATACCATGGGATATCTACTTACGCTATTGTTTCTCTATGACGCAATGCCGGCTCCGTGAGCTAGCTCGAGACCCGTGTTGTCTCTATTCTTCTTCAACGAGACCGTGCCGTCTACGTGGAAACCCTTGCCGTCTCAAACGTCCACCGCTGACCACGTTATTTGTGCCCTGAAAATCCCTCGCTGGACAACAAAGTAAGTGCCAAATTCATTTCCCTTCACCAACTATTTTTCCAACAAACTTGTCACCGATATCTTCTGGTTTTTTATAGTCTTCAATACTTCCATATAGCTGTTTACCCTGTTGTCAATATTTGCAGTAGCAGAAGTCTTCGGGGTGATGACAGCATTTTATTGAGATTTTCGTTTAATAATAATTATCTATTGATTAGCATTTGAACAAATGCAACTCCCAATTTGTTTCCTTCTATAGGTTTAGTCTTGTAGTTGTTCACTTCACAAAACTTTCAGTCTTTAATTATGATTACAAATTGGATTTTTGAATTTAGATGCTTCAAAGCCAAACATAGAAGAAACATTTCACATTATTCTCACTGAAATAGAAAATATCCACATATTAATAGACCTATAATTATATAGATGCTTCAAAATCAAACATAGAAGAAATATTCCACATTATTCTCACTTAAATAGGAAATATTCACATATTAGTATAATTATATAGACGCTTCAAAACCAAACATAGAAGGAATATTCCATATTATTCTCACTTAAATAGGAAATATTCACATATTAGTATAATTATATAGACGCTTCAAAACTAAACATAGATGGAATATTCCACATTATTCTCACTTAAATAGGAAATATTCACATATAGTATAATTATATAGACGCTTCAAAACCAAACATAGAAGGAATATTCCACATTATTCTCACTTAAATAGGAAATATTCACATATTAGTATAATTATATAGACGCTTCAAAACTAAACATAGAAGGAATATTCCACATTATTCTCACTTAAATAGGAATATTCACATATTAGTATAATTATATAGACGCTTCAAAACCAAACATAGAAGGAATATTCCACATTATTCTCACTTAAATAGGAAATATTCACATATTAGTATAATTATATAGACGCTTCAAAACTAAAATAGAAGGAATATTCCACATTATTCTCACTTAAATAGGAAATATTCACATATTAGTATAATTATATAGACGCTTCAAAACCAAACATAGAAGGAATATTCCACATTATTCTCACTTAAATAGGAAATATTCACATATAAGTATAATTATATAGACGCTTCAAAACTAAACATAGAAGGATATTCCACATTATTCTCACTTAAATAGGAAATATCACATATTAGTATAATTATATAGATGCTTCAAAATCAAACATAGAAGAAATATTCCACATTATTCTCACTAAAATAGGAAATATTCACATATTAGTATAATTATATAGACGCTTCAAAACCAAACATAGAAGGAATATTCCACATTATTCTCACTTAAATAGGAAATATTCACATATTAGTATAATTTATAGACGCTTCAAAACCAAACATAGAAGGAATATTCCACATTATTCTCACTTAAATAGGAAATATTCACATATTAGTATAATTATATAGACGCTTCAAAACTAAACATAGAAGGAATATTCCACATTATTCTCACTTAAATAGGAAATATTCACATATTAGTATAATTATATAGACGCTTCAAAACCAAACATAGAAGGAATATTCCACATTATTCTCACTTAAATAGGAAATATTCACATATTAGTATAATTATATAGACGCTTCAAAACTAAACATAGAAGGATATTCCACATTATTCTCACTTAAATAGGAAATATTCACATATTAGTATAATTATATAGACGCTTCAAAACCAAACATAGAAGAAATATTCCACATTATTCTCACTTAAATAGGAAATATTCACATATTAGTATAATTATATAGACGCTTCAAAACCAAACATAGAAGGAATATTCCACATTATTCTCACTTAAATAGGAAATATTCACATATTAGTATAATTATATAGACGCTTCAAAACTAAACATAGAAGGAATATTCCACATTATTCTCACTTAAATAGGAAATATTCACATATTAGTATAATTATATAGACGCTTCAAAACCAAACATAGAAGAATATTCCACATTATCTCACTTAAATAGGAATATTCACATATTAGTATAATTATATAGACGCTTCAAAACCAAACATAGAAGGAATATTCCACATTATTCTCACTTAATAGGAAATATTCACATATTAGTATAATTATATAGACGCTTCAAAACTAAACATAGAAGGAATATTCCACATTATTCTCACTTAAATAGGAAATATTCACATATAAGTATAATTATATAGACGCTTCAAAACCGTACATAGAAGGAATATATGACATTATTCTCACTAAAATAGGAAATATTCACATAGTATAATTGACCGAGCGAAGTGAGATCTAAGATTCAAGTCGACGAATTGGCATTTCTCTTAATGTATAAATGTTTGAATGTTTAAATGTTTATATGTTTATATGTTGCGCATTTACGGCGAAACGCGGTAATAGATTTTCATGAATTTGACAGCTATGTTCCTTTTTCAATTGCGCGTCGACGTATATACAATGTTTTTGGAAATTTTTCATTTCACGGATAATATAGAAGGAAGAAGGAGCCTTCTTCATACGGCAATATTACCGTAAAAATCAGACTATAGAATTATTCATCATAAATCAGCTGACAAGTGATTACACAGATGTTTGGAGATGCCAGTCTATTGCTGTATTTCCATAAGGTCTATAGTTCCAATCAGGTACTTGTGGATGAGAATACTGCGTGAGGTCTACTGTTCACAGAACTACTAGTATATAGAATAGTTGAATATAGAGTGTATAGAGTATGTATATAGAACGAGATTGAATTCACAGTAACCCCAACCTCAAACCGCTCCAAGCAACAAACTCCAATTTCAAACAAGATAGGAAAATGTCTTCAAATGAAGTAAGATATCTCAAACAAGTTCAACCGGTACGATCAATTCCATCCGCGATATTTATTCATAGCAAGATATCCGCAAACATCACATACAGATTGTATTTATCCAGCAAGTAATGGCTTCAAACACAACATATGCATCCAAATCCTTTATCCGCGCATTTTATTTCGACTGATAGAAATCCCCAGACCCAAATACGCTTCGAGTCATTCAATATCCGATACACTTTTCCATTTTATATATTCCCTCGAACATAGCTCTATTTGTATGGAATCGCGATACATACATTATATATTTATTTCCCTGATACAGTTTCACTTGCGATTCATAGGTTATATCTATATATCTTTAGAGGCGTTGTTCTCACTGATCGCGATTTATATCCTATATCTATTGAATGGAAAAGACAAAGAAATTGTCAAAAACCACAGATTTATTGATACTTAGAAAGACCGGTTTCGGTTATTACACCATTGTCAATCTCTGATAAACTGATATATCTATATCTATATCTATATTATCGAGGCACTCTTCTATCTACCTATATAGTGAGGTCCACGTTATAATGGCAGTGTTTGATTGGCAATGGTATATTGCAATCCTTGTCTATCATTCAACGAAGCTGATAACGATATCTCTTTCTCGCTTTGCTCTTTTGCCAGATCGTCTCTCAACAATGTGGAATTAATGATTAATCAACAAGATATTTCATCTTAATTGTGGAAACTCATTATGAAGTTATTGAAAAATATAATATTTTGCTTGATTATTTTAAATGGAAATTAGTTGATATTACATCAATAAACCTGTAATAAACCATAAGTTGAGTTGACTTTGTTAGGTTGGCACCAAGTTGAAGATTGAAATGCATTTATCCAGGACCTCCTAAATACCCATTTATCCAGTACCTCCTAAATACCTATTTAGGAGGTACTGATTTATCGCGGGAAAATTGATTGGGTACTGCTAGCTACTTCAATCAGAGCTATTCCTGGGAATATTATATTACTAGACGTCAGGCTAGCTTCGCTCGCCATATCCGTTTAGCCAGATGTTTAGTCTGAACCCTGACTGGATCGTCCTAACATATGATAAAAATATGACATAACATTTCAAATTTGGTAGGTGTGTTCAGTTGGCCCTTTAGAGGCGCAATAAGAACGGATTTGGAAAAATTTCAAAAAATATGCCCAAAATCTACGTTTTTTCAGCTTGATCGAGAACAAATCAACATAAGATGTTCAAATTCACTATAGAAGCTCAGCTGGGGAGCAATAATGTTGTGTTAGAAGAAATTTAAAATAACGCCAAAAATACGCCCAAGATTAGCGTTTTCTCAGCTTTTCTGCGTTTCCTCACCTTTTCCAATGAAATTGATGGAAATATATTAAAACAAATTCAGTACACAGGTTTAGCTGAGGTGGAAGAATTTCGTTCGCCAAAGATACGCCGATATAGTAAAAGGTGTTTTTGGAGATCAAATTGACATTATACGTTCAAATTCGGTATAGAGGTTCCGCTGAGGTCCACATGTAGGCGAGCGAAGCGAACCCCGCTGATCTCATTTTTGGACAATACATCAGTCGGGGGTCCAGAATTCGGTACAGAGGTTCCGCTGAGGTCTACATGCAGGCGAGCGAAGCGAGCCCGCTGATCTGATTTTTGGAAAATCCAGTCGGGGGTCCAGGGGGCGGAGCCCCCTGGCTAGACGGATATGACGAGCGAAGCGAGAATATAGATATATGTTTATCATATATTCCACGATGTTCTCTCTCGTAAAATATGCCTGTATTTGAAATTGTGATACTGATACACATATGTAAATACATCTCCTAAAGTTCTCTTTTGTGGGATATGTCAGACTTTGAAATTGGGAAACACTCTTCTGGAATTGGATCTTGCTGGAAAGAATTCATGGCATTGTTTTGATATTATGCCTGCAGGTAATGTGTTTCAGAAAGATGCATATGCTTTGAAGGATGGTGATATGGGGAAGGAAATCAGTATGTCATATACAATTCCATTGTACTTGCGAGACGATTTTGTGAAGTGAATAACTACAAGACTTAACCTATTTCGGACTATGTGTAACCTTATCTGAATTTGGGAGAGGAATAGCACAAAGTTACCTTATTTCTACCCTCCCTAGCATTTTGATGATGTACTTATTGTATCAATCAATCAATGAAAAATCTGGTGTGGCGCACTCTCACAACTTTCCTTGCCGTTATGAAAATTGATCACCTGACGCTAGTGTTCCCGCGCATATCAAATCTACTATTCTAAGATTTGAGCCAGCTGGTGACAGGACAATAACGCTGGAGACACACATGTGGTCTACTATCTCTTCATAGTGAATGATTTAATAGAACCAACAATAATTTGCAATTGAATTTTATCGAATTTAAAGCTTATTTTCAATTTCAGGTGAAAATGTTACTGAACATGAATTGTAGAGAATTTCATACTCAATCTACTCCACTTGATTTTTTTTGTTTCAATTGTATCTGAAGCCTGATAATTGGGAATCTATCTGCATTGATGGGGCGGAGTTCCTGAAATTTTTACAGATATGGAACTTGTGGCAGTTGATAGAGCTTATCGATGACTATTTTAGGTATGAATTTGATCAAAATCGTTGGAGCCGTTTCCGAGAAAATCACGAAAAACCCTGTTTTTGACAACATTTTCGCCATTTTTGCCGCCATCTTGAATTGCATTTGATCGGAATTGCTCGTGTCGGATCCTTATAGTGAAAGGACCTTAAGTTCCAAATTTCAAGTCATTCCGTTAATTGGGAGATGAGATATCGTGTACACAGACGCACATACACTCATACACACACACACACACACACACACACACACACACCCACCACACACACACACACACACACACACTCACACACATACAGACCAATACCCAAAAACCAGTTTTTCGGACTCAGAGGACCTTGAAACGTATAGAAATTTAGAAATTGGGGTACTTTAATTTTTTCGGAAAGCAATACTTTCCTTACCTATGGTAATAGGGCAAGGAAAGTAAAAAGACGATTCAATTCATTTCAAATGGAAGCAACTTATTCGATACAATGATTCGACAGATATTGAAATCAATGTGGACATCCCATAGGATAGCTGCCTGCGATAGCGACTCGTCTGAAAAACGCCTCATGTAGCTTAGCCCTTATCAATACAATAAATATTCATTTTTTCTATTCATTGTTTATAAATAAATGTGAGTGTTTTGAGATCTGTGGACATTATACTGTACTATTAAACGAGCAATTTATGTTCATATGTTTACATGTTTACATGTTTGTATTTCACCGGATCTCGAAACGGCTCTAACGATTCTCACGGAATTCAGATAGTAGTAGGTTTATAATATGAAAATTCGATTGCACTAGGTCTCATCCCTTGGAAAACTCGCTGAAGGACATTAAAAGGATTTATTCATCCTTGGAGAAACAGCTGATAATTTCGTCGTCTGTTTGATGATGGAAGTGAGTGAGCGAGTGTATGTGTGTGGGACTGAGACAAAATTATGACTCAGCTGTTGAACTTTTGTAATCATTCAATCAGGTAGGCTACTTAGTGCCGGTTGAACAAAAGCCGGTTAATTTTTAATCCTGATTAATTACAATAGAACAAATCAGATGAACTATCTATTTGAAATGGTCTTCTTTGATTTGGTTCACGTGAAATTGAATCAGGATTAAAATTAAACATGCTTTTGTGAGAGAAATTTCTGCTTTCCTGTGGGAATTAATCTCAATCCACTGTGATTAGATAGAACCTTCCTGTATGAACCTGTATGAACTATGAATATATTATAATAATTTCTTCTCTCGTGATAAATTTTATATGCTTAACGGAGTCCGGTGCCCCGATATTTTAGTCTAAAGCGAGAATATATCTTGACAATCAAAGGAGATAAGGTTAACTTTGATACCAGCAAAGAGGAATAAACTTCTTATACTTGAATCATCTTCTTTAATACGATGTGATTTGGGATTATTTTATAGAACCAACGATACAATACAGGAAAATGAGAGTAAATAATAGACATACTATAGAAGAACTCAACAACACTTCCGCATTGAAGAAACACTGAATATTTTTATCAATAGTCTATATTTATTTTTCCTCGGTAATTGGGGATCTTTATGCAAAATTTCAAGTTAATCAGTTGAGTAGTTGAGACGTGATGATGATGCGTCATTCGTGAATTTCCTATCCCGTACATGTATGAGCCTTTCCTTCATTATTATCATAGATAATAGATTATAGATTGAAGATAATCACTTCACGTTTGCATGTACTATAGTGAGTTCCACGTTATAAAGGGAGTATTTGATCTGCATTGTTGCTTCTATCCTTGTTTATCATTCGACAAAACAGATATCGCTATCCTTCTATAGCTTCGCAACGTTGTCAAATCCGTTTTTACAATGTAGAAGTATAAATTAAGGCAGACAATCTACAACGCTGGTCTTCTATCTCTATCTGCTGCCATTGTAACGTGGACCCCACCATAGGGATAATCTCTACATGACTGAGTTCTATTTAATATGTTGACTTGAAAGAAACCTGCAAACCCCTCTCTATCTTAGAACAGACCTTCTATAACCCCGTATTTTTCTTATTTACATCCAGGAATCTTCTAACCCATTTCTGTACCTTGAAAGTAGCTTGAAGAATCCCCTTTAAGCTCAAGTATCTCGTTCTACACCAGAAATGAACCTACAAACCTATTCCAATCCCAAAAATACCTTCCCATACCCACTCTGCCCACAATAGTATATTTCGCACGTAGAGCAGAAATAGTTATTTCCCGCACTAGAGCGGAAAAGTGATTCTTTGCGTTCTGTAATCAGTGCAGCAATGGCCACTTTTCAACGTAACTGTAGGAAAAAATATTTCCTTGAACTTACCTACCTTCAAGAAAACCCCCAAACCCGTTTCGTCCCCAAAAGGAACCTCCATAGAGAGTTTATGTACCTCTTCTACACCCCAGAATACCCTTTCAGAGCTCCAAAAATGCTCCTCAAACCTACCTATCTCAAAAAGAAACACCCCAAACCCTTCCCATATCTTGAAGGACCCCCATACCATGAAGGGTTTCTCAAAATAGACCCCATACCTCTTTCGCCCCTCCCAAAAAACTCTCCAAACCACCCTCAGGCTTCCACATGCCATCTACACGGCCATACATCAAATTGTAGACTCGCAATTGTTGAGAACTCCTTCACTCAGATTCTCTTCAATTTGTCAGTATTTCATATAGATATCCTCAATGCTTACCATTTAACTGATGGTGCCAGTAGGGAGTGAGTAGCTGTTCTCTACACTGGCTGCTTTTACAGTTCTCACCACCTCAAAGTAAGAATTCAGGCTTTCTCTTACTCACTTACTCTCTCCCTCTCTCTCTCATACATACCTTCTCTCCCTGACACTTTATTTCTCACACACTCTCTCCCAGTTCCTCTCTTACTCTTGTATTCTTCAACCCTTTTACTGTCTCTCTCACCCTGTCTATCTCAAAGTAAGAATTCAGACATTCTCTTACTCACTTACCCTTTCGCTCTCTCTTACACATACTTCCTCTCCCTGCATTCTCTTTCTCACACATACTCTCTCAGTCCCTATCCTATTCTTGTATTCTTCAACCCTTTTACTGTCTCTCTCACTCTCTCACCCTGTCTATCTCAAAGTAAGAATTCAGAAATTCTCCTACTCCACCCATTACACTCTCTCACCTTTCTGCTGTCTCTTTCAGTATCTTACACTCTCGCAGTAAGAATCCAGACATTCTCTCTCGCACACTCTCAGTTGTCCTCGATATCTTACTCTTTTCTACTCTTCCACTCTTACAATGTCTTCCTCACACTTTCACTCTCTTCATCTCAAAGTAAGAATTTAGAAATTATCTTACACACTCTCTCACAGTCTCTCTCTCTCTCTGGTAGAGAGTTAGTGGGGAGGATATTTCTAATATTCTTTCCGAAGAATGGACATTGAAATGTCAAAAGCTCCGCCAATTTATGTACATGCATAACAATATAATTATATATAGTTATTATATTTCAAATTACTTTTTCATATCATATACAGTTCAATAATTATTTTCTTAGTCTATATTATGTAAATTCATCTATAATTTTGCTGTATTGTAAGCTATTGTATATAAGTGTATAAGCCAGTATATATTGTAATCTACATGAATAAAGTACTCAATCAATCAATCAATCTCTTATCTCTCTAACTCTCTCCTACTCTTCCACCCTTCCACTGTCCCTCTCAATCTTCCATTTTCTCCATTTGAAGTAATAATTTGGAAATTCTCTTACACAATCTCTAACACTCTCTCTCAGACTTCAATTTAACAGAATCTTGTGAAAAAAATCACATATATTTTGGGCCCATAGATATCATTTGAGATAGAAGTAATGCAATGCTACTCTTGTTTTGTATTGAAATAGAATGATGTAACCATGAAGTGAAGAAATATTATTCATTATTATAGATTATTTCTGTCATCTCTTATTCAACTCAGTTTCATTATCCTATAGTGAGGTCCACGTTATAATGACAGTATTTCATCAACTTTAGTTTTGCTATCCTTGTCTATCATGCGACAAAGCCGGTGATACTATCCTTTTCTAGGTTCACAACGATCACAATTATGTTTTTGACAGTGTAGAAATATAATTCATTAATGCAGAGAATCGTTACTTTATTCACTGCCATTATAAAGTGGACTACACTATAGTAGGTCACTTCATTTGAGAAAAGAGGCATCCAAAACCTCACGGTAAAATAATTATTTCATCTCAAACTGAATTTTTCATTGTTCTAATAGGGATTCCTTGACCATAATACAGGCCACTGTACTCTGTTTTAAAAGCCGTACATGATAATACAGAGAGTAATTACTCTTTCTCCTTCGTGTGTCGGATAATGTGAGAGAGGATCTAATTTACTGGGATTTAAGGGATTTTTGCAGGAAAATGAGGTATCACAAGAGGATGCTACGAAAGGGTATAGAAGATAGAGGAAATCAGGAGAAAAATTTCGTAATTATTGGGGGCTCTGATGATGGTATAACGTGAGATGTGGTGGATATCTGCACGGTTAGATAAAAAGATGAAAAATTGAGAGAGTTCTGGGGAGAGATTATTTTTTTCTAGCTCCGCAACGTTGCAAGATCATTTTTTAATATTGTAGAAATATGATCAATCAACAAATCAATTGTAAGAATTCATTATGAAAGCGTTGAAATAGTATATTTCGCACCTAGGGCAGAAAATGAGACTTTTCCGGCTCGAAATCGGTGTTCAAGTCCGAGGCCGTAGGCCGAGGACTAGAAAAGATTGAGAGCCGGAAAAACATTTTGCCCATGGTGCGAACGCTATTTTTCGCCACACACAAAAATAAAACAATATAATATTTATGAGAATAATATTTTATTAGGCACTTCCGGAAGCAAAACTGGAAGGACATAGCTCTAGCAAATCTGAGGTTATCTGAATATCAGGAGATTTTCCAAGTATTTTTATTTCTTATTCTGATTTGTTTAAATAACCTAAAAGACTATGTTAGATTATGTGGAAGGTTGAGTTTATACTTTTTTATTCTTTCAAATGACAATAAGATGATATATTATAAATGTTCCGATTCTTGAATGATGAAACACAAATAATGGAAAGATTTTTGATCAGCTGTTTTAGCACACTTGAAATTTGGCCAATCTGAATGTCGACGTCAACAATGCTTGTTGTCGTTGACTTCGGAAGTTGAGATTAGAAGTTCTATCCTACTCTGAAAATCGAATTCGAATAGTTTATAATATAAATCTTATATGTACTTTATTCATCCAAATTAAATTATAGTATCTTATCGCAGAATACTTATTCAATTCTAGAAGCATTAACTGATTCCGTTCCATTAACCATTTTGTGAACACGTTCACATCAAATCAGAATCAGCTGACTTCAAGGTTATTTTACAGCCCTAGGGCCGTAAAACATTTACCGGCCTGGTCAGAGAACAATCATTTTCGGCCTCTATATGACGCACGAAACCCAGCTCATTACATCCAAGTGTGACGAAAAATATATTTCCTTGACAAATAGAATAATATTATTATTGATCATTTCAAACGATAATGAACAGTTAATATTACATATGGGATAGGCCTATTTTACATACCGGTATTAGCTATTCTCTATGAAAGGAAGTGGCAGGGCAGGGAATCGGCAAAGTCGTTCACCCATCTTCCACACTGCCATTACAACGTGGACCACACTATAGCGTTGTTTACAAAAAGTTTTGTGGACATAATTTTGAAAATGATGAGAATAAGGAGGAGGAGAATGATGATGGAAAAACAAAGAAAATTCAAGGAATATACAAGAATACAAGAGGATAGAAGAATAGGTGAAAGGGAAATGAGAATTCTATAAGTGCTATAGTGAGGTCCACGTTATAATGACAGTATATTTGATCAACTTTGGTTTAGCTATCCTTGTCTATCATTCGACGAAGCAAGTGGTACTATCCATTTCTAGGTCCAAAACGATGACAATTATGTTTTTGATAGTGTAGAAATATGATTAATTAATGCAGAGAATCGGCATCGCTTTTCTTCAATCTTTATCCACTGCCATTATAACGTGGACCTCACTATAGAACGTACACCACACGTTCTCAGATGAGCTGGTTCATTGTAGAGAAGAAATTCAAGCATAGCGTTCGGGGAGCAGTTTTGGTCAGTTGTGAAGATGGTCACCGTGGCTCGAAACGCGTCCCAGGGGATGATGTGCGGCCATGGAGGAGGAGGGTGTACGGTGAGTGAGAGGGAAATGAAAGAAGAAGGAGGGAAGACCGTAAACGCTCTCATTAGAAGCCCACAGGATTTAACTAGGGTTCCGGGACACAGCTGGACTTTGCAATCTACTGTCCAGAATCTAGAGGTGGAGCTTCTCTTTGTCCTACTTCTCCTCTTCCTCCTTCTCCGTCACCTTCACCACCTCCTTCTTCTCCTCCCTCTTCTCCTTCTTCCTTATTCTTTCTCATCCTCATCCTCCTCGTACTCTCTCTCATTCTGTTTTTCCTCCACCTTCTTGTACACAGTGTTTTGTTCAACCTGTCCCTTCTCCTCTTCCGACTCATTCTTCGCCTTCTTCTTCTTCTTCTTCTTCTCCTTCTTCTTCTTCTTCTTCTTCTTCTTTTTCTTCTTTTTCTTCTTCTTTTCTTCTTCATCTTCATCTTCTTCCTCTTCCTCTTCTTCTCCAACTTCTTCTTCTTCTCCAACTTCTTCTTCTTCTCCAACTTCTCCTTCTTCATCTTCATCTTCTTCTTCTTCCTCTTCTTCTCCAACTTCTTCTTCTTCTCCAACTTCTTCTTCTTCTCCAACTTCTTCTTCTTCTTCTTCTTCTTCTTCCTCTTCTTCTTCTCCTTCCTCTTCTTCCTTTTCTTCTTCTTCATCTTCTTCTTCCTTCCCTTTCTCTTTGTCTTCTACTCATCCTTCACATCCTCTCACTCTTACTCAACCAGCAACTTCTCCACAATCATTTTTTCATCTTCTGATATCGTTTTCATCCATCTTCTTGTCCTCTTCCTCCTCTCTCTGATTCATCTTCTCCTACTCCATTTTCTCCTTCACCTATAACTCCTCCCACTCCCACTTCTCCTCCACCTTTTCATCCTGTACCACCTTCTATTCTTCGTTCTTCTTCTGATATAGTTTTTATCCTTCTCCTCTTCCTTTTCCTCCTCTACCACACTCTCCTCCTCTTACTCCTCCTCCTCCTCCTCCTTCTCCTCCTTTTCCTCCTCAAACAACCCCTCCTACTCCTGCTTCTTCTTTTTCTTCTCCTTCTCCTTCTACTCCTTTTTCTCCTTCTTCTCCTTCTCCTTCTTATTTTTCTTCTTCTTCTTCTTCTCCTTTTTCTTCTTCTTCTTCTCTTCTCCTCCTTTTTTCTCCTCCTACACCTCGTTCCACTCCTTTTTCTTCTCCTTCTTCTTCTTCTCCTCATTCTTGTCTTTCTCCTTCTTCTTCTACTCCCTCTTTTCCTTCTTCTTCTTCATCCCATTCCAGTCCTTCTTCTTCTCCTTTTCCTTCTTCCACTTTTCCTCCTCCTTCTCCTTCTTCTCCTCCTCCTTCTTCTCTCTCCTTCTTCTTCTCCTCATTCTTATTCCTCTTCTTTTCCTTCTTCTTCTTCCTCTTCTTCTTCTTCTCACTCTTCTCCTTCCATCTCCTTCTATTTCTTCTTCTTCTTCTACTTCTTCTCCTTCTTCTTCTTCCTCTTCTTCTTCCTCTTCCTCTTCTTCTTCTCCTTCTCCTCCTTTTTCTCCTCCTTCTCCACCAACTCCTCTTCCCCTTCCTACTCCTGTTCCTCTCTATTTCCAACTTCTTCTCTGCCTTCGCCTTCTGTTACTTATTATCATCCACCTCCTCTCCATCCTCCTCTCCCACCTCCCACTCCTCCACCCCCACCTCATCAACCAATCCCTCCCTCCTCACTCACTCCACCTCCTACTCTCTTACTCAATCACCTCCTCCTCACAGCCTCCTCAATGCAATCAGGTCCATTTTGTGTCCAGTGTGGAGGTCCTTATTAAACCTGGATGTGGGCGCAAGTACCCCTTTATACCCGTACAATGGGAATTAGGTTGAGAAGGGTATTGTACCCTCCCAGGAATATCTCTGCATCTAGACATCACCTGCTTAGGAAACCCTGCAATTGTTACAAACCGTACAGAGAGAGAGTGAGATTTGGAGTAGAATTTCCTCATTATTTACGCAAAGTTCAAAGTTCAGTATATCTAGCACAGATTTTAGCATATTATACAGAATGTTTACCAATTCCCTACGAATATACCATAGAGAAACAATAGCATAAGTAGATATCCCATGGTATAGTGCGTTTATGTCGCAACTTTCACTGTTATCTCAAGAATACCAACTCACTACCAATATCATAGAGAAACAATAGCATGAGTAGATATCCCATGGTATAGGGCGTTTATGTCGCAACTTTTACTGTTATCTCAAGCTGATAGTCCACGTAGTTCATTCCCGTGAAGCTTTATGACGCTGGTAGTCTCTCATATTGTGCCGTTCATACACTCTTACCCCAACAAAACAGTAAAAATCGACAGTAATCGGCTTGAGATAACAGTAAAAGTTGCGATATAAACGCCCTATACCATGGGATATCTACTTACACTATTGTTTCTCTATGCCAATACTCTAGGCCTCTAGGGCATTGTTACTGGGTAAGAAACATATCTAAATAGTTTTCAAATTTTCAGGAAGTCTTCAGTTACTCACACAGTGGCCATTTTGTTTTTTCAACTTTTTTTTTCTAAATAGTGGTTGAACATATGAAATTGGAACTCTGCACGATTTATAACAGCTAGACAAAGCTAGAAAAAAATTATCATAATTTTTCAAATTCATAAAATTAAATCGTGGCCATTTAAGGGTGTGCAAAGGCTAAAAATGAACTTTCTACTCGTGATATTTTCTAAAGTTTTTCGATTTGTATATCATCAAGCTATCAAAATGAGAGAGTTTTTTCGCCACACTGCACAGAAAGCAGCTGTTTTCCAGTCCTTACATAGATCTGAAAGACCTTGTTTGCAGATGACTCTCCTCTCTTCTCAAACAGGTTTCTCTCCGGTCTAGGCCGGAAAGAGTACTCTTTCCAGCCGCTAACATGGAAGTCTGTAGTATATAAGTCATCCGCTAGATCGGGCGAGTGTCAAATCTCTTCATCTGAAGTCGCCATTATTTCAGTTTTAGTTTCGATTCAAACTAATTCAGCATCCACTTTGCAACCATTTTTATTCAATTATTTATTGTTGATTAGCGCATTCTGAAATTTCAAAAATGCTTGAAGATGACAACGCCTGTGATATTCCATGTGAAGTTTTAAAAGAATCTGGAATCCTGACTGCAAATCTTCTACCACTAAAATCAAGAGATAGGTACGATAATGAGTATTCTTTATTTTTGTATTCTTCATTTATTTTGTCAGCAATACCTGTAGTAAAATATCGTTCCAACCACAGGCAAAAATGTTTTTCGGCTCTCAATCTTTTCTAGTCCTTGGCCTGCGGCCTCGGACTTGAAAACCGATTTCGAGCTGAAAAAATCTCATTTTCTGCTCTAGGTGCGAAATATACTATTCCGGCTCTCAGTCTTTTCTAGTCCTCGTCCAACGGCCTCGGACTTGAAAACCGATTTCGAGCCGGAAAAATCTCATTTTCTGCTCTAGGTGCAAAATAAATTCCTATCTCAGGAAAACATTTTTTCCAATCATCACTTTTTGAGATATGAGCGCCTAATGTTTAAATTTTTGGGACAGAAGATTTCAAATTCTCGGTGAGAGATGAATCCATGTGATTCAGAGGATAGATTCTTTATAGTATTGTTGATCTAGTAAAAGAAAAATTTTCTGTAAATATCAATTTTTGAGATAGTTATTCAATTTACTAAAAATAACCAAAAAATAGCTTTTGAATGAGTTATTTTTCGTAAGTTGAATAGATTTTCAAAAAATTGATATCTTTTAGAAAATGTTTGTTCCACTAGATCAACAATACCATGAAGAATCCATCCTCTAAGTCTCATCGATTTATCTCTTACCGAATTTGAAATGTTCTGTCCCAAAAATTCAAACTTCAGGCGCTGATATCTCAAAAAGTAATGATCGGAGAAAAATGTTTTCGCCACACTGCACAGAAAGCAGCTGTTTTCCAGTCCCTACGTAGATCTGAAAGACATTGTTTGCAGACGACTCTAGTCTGACGTCAGAACAGGTTTCTCAGGAGTACTCTTTCCAGCCGCTAACATGGAACTAAGGAAGGTGATCAAAAACCTTTTCATTATTTGTGTTCATTATTCAATAATAAAAACATTTCTAATAATAACATCTCATTGTCATTTGAAAAAATAAAAAAGTATAAACTCAACCTCCCACATAATTGAACATAATCTCTCAGGTTATTCTGACAAATAAGAATAGAAAATAAAAATACTTGGACAATTTCCTGATATTCAGATTACCTCAGATTTGCTGGAGCTATCACCTTCCACTTCTGCTTTCAGAAGTGCTTAGTAAACAACTATTCTCATATATATTGTTTATTTTGCGGGCAAAAATGTTTTTCCGGCTCTCAATCTTTTCTAGTCCTCGGCCTACGGCCTTGGACTTGAAAACCGATTTCGAGCCGGAAAAATCTCATTTTCTGCTCTAGGTGCGAAATATAGTCTACTATTCCTGAGAAAACTTTTTCATTTCTTTGATAGCGTAATGATATATAATTCGAAAAACTTTGGAAAATATCACGAGTAAAAAGCTCATTTTTAGCCTTTGCACAGCCTTAAACTTTTGTTTCTTAAATAACTCAGAAACCGTTCGTTCTACAAAAACTTTACAAAAATAACTTTTTCCAGTAAATTCAATTGCCTATCTATTGATACCAGATTGATGGAGATGATGATAGTTCAACACAAGAATAACAATTATTTTTGAAAATCGAAATCAACGGAAATTTTGATTCTCTGAAATAGAGTGAGATATGAATATCGATTTCAATGTCTATAGGAAGAGGTCAGGGAAATATTTCTCAATGATTCAATAATACATTTTCATAATTGAGAAGAGATATTTTGTTAATAAATTAATTATATTCCTACATCGTTAAAAACGATCTGGTAACTTTATGAAGCTAGAAAGAGATAGCGGTATCTTCTTTGTTGAATGATAGAAAAGGATAGCAATACCAATCTAACACTACCATTATAACGTGGACCTCACTATAATATCAGTGTTACAAATCTGCCTCCGATTCCTGAAATGTAATCAAACAATTACTTTCAACAACAATTATTCAGCGAAATAATTAATTTCCGACAAAGTCATGGTGATGAGGATGATGATGATGATGATACGAACAGAAATAACCAATTATTATTTCCCCTATATTATTATTCATACTCAAAAGAGTGAGAAGGTAGATTCAATCAAAAAGTGAGTTGGTGAGATGGATTGAGAGAGAATTATTTCCAAGTGGGAAAGTGTGAAGGAGAGGGAGAGTGGAGCTGATCGAGAGATAGAGAGAGAGTGAGTGTGAGTTGTAGTGAGAGAGTGTGTAAGAGAGAGTGTGTAAGAGAGAGTGTGAGAGAGATAGTACGAGAGATAGAGTTTGAGTGAGAGTGAGAGAGATAGTGCGAGAGAGTAAGAGAGAGTGTGTGAGAGAGTTGTAGTGAGTGAGAGAGTGCGAGAGTTGTAGTAAGTGTGACAGAGAAAGAGTAAGAAAAAGAGAGAGAATGAGAGTGCGTGTGAGAAGTGTGGTGAGTGAGAGAGAGAGGGTGAGTGTGTGGGAGATTGATAGAGAGAGAGTGAGAGAGTGTGAGAGTTGTAGTGAGTAGGAGAGAGTGAGTGAGATCAGTGAGGAAGAGAGCGTGAGAGAGTGAGAGATAGGGAGAGTGTTAGAGGTGTAGTGTGTGAGAGAGAGAGAGTGAGTGTAGGAGAGATAAGGTGAGAGAGGGTGTGAGAGTGCAGGAGAGAGATAGAGTGATAGTGTGAGAGTGTGGGAGTTGTAGTGAGTGAGAGAGATTGAGAGATTGGGAGAGAGAGTATGAGAGAGAGTGTGTGAGAGAGAGTGAGAGAGATAGTATGAGAGAGATAGTATGAGAGAGTAAGAGAGAGTGAGAGTGAGAGAGAGTGGGATGAGACAATGTGATGACAGTAAGAGAGAGAAAGTGACAGTGTGAGATTGTGAGAGGGTGATAAGTGTGTGAGAGAGTGTGAGATAGAAGAGTGAGTGGAAGAGAGAGTGCTATAGTGAGGTCCATGTTATAATGGCAGTGGTTGAAGATAGAAGAATAGCGATGCCGATTCTCTGCATTAATTAATTATATTTCTACACCGTCAAAAACATAATTGGCATCTTTGTGGACCTAGAAAAGTATAGTACCACCGGCTTTGTCGAATGATAGACAAGGATAGCAAAACCAAAGTTGATCAGATACTGTCATTATAACGTGAACCTCACTATAGAGAGTAAGTGAGTGAGAGAAAGAGAATGTTGGAAAGAGTGAGATGGAAGTCGACTATCATCACCAATGACCTGTTCTAACAATATTGGTTCATCAATGGAATTCGGTATTCCATGAAATTCACCGTAAAATTCTGCCTACGTGATGAATTCCATTAATTAACTGGCTGACAGGTGTTTTTACAGGGAATTTCACTCCCGTTCAGTCTCTCTCACTCTAGCAATTCCTCTCTTCTTTTATTTGAACAGCTCCAGCTTTCACGGTTCCATCTCGTAATTGATTTATCGTCAGGTATCGGTGGTTTGGAACTCACTTAAATGTGTGCTGGATGTCCTAGAAGGGATGTGATTCTTGTTTATTCATTTCAACAGGGAAGAATTTTTTACCCATAATTCTCTTCAAAATACTTCACCTGTGATCAGAGCGATTTCAGTATGGAGGTAGATATTAATTCAACAACAGTTAGGCTATATGGCTGTTTCAAGCTCAACTAAATGTGTAATAAGAAGCTTATTGACACGTTCATAGCCGAGGAAATTCATACGATTTGAACTTTAGATTGTTTTATTCTATTTGTTATAGAATGTGTTAATGGTACAGATAGAGTAGCCTGAAGTATACGAAATTAAGAAGAAAGATTCATCCTACTCCAAATTTATATAATTCACGATAATGTAGTATGGATTCGAAACAGGTGTTCAATTCGAATACATTAATGTCTTGAATGGATAAGACTAATAAATTGTCAAAAACCACAGATCTATTGATACTTAGGAAGACCGGTCTCGGTTATTATACCATTGTCAATCTCTGATAAAGTTTTTGAGTTTATCAGAGATTGAAAATGGTGTAATAACCGAAGCCGGTCTTTCTAAGTATCAATTAATCTGTGGTTTTTGACAATGTCTTAGTATTTTTCATTGAATATGAATAATTATAACAATATCAACTTCTCAACTACACAAAACATAGATGTATCATGATTATTTCGAATCTTCAATCAACTTCACAGTGTCAGACTTAATTGTTAAACATCAGCAGACTCACTAAAAGATATTTTTAATTTTAAAGATGAAGCGGCTACACAAGTTAATTTCAATGCCAAGATTTGATAACATGACCTAACACGATTTGTGAATGATTATGATTGAACGAGTCATGATCACATAAAATTCTCCATTTTCTGATTAATAAAGTCTATCAACATGAAAAATACATTAGTCAAAATCTACGTAGAGAAGTCTCTCTTCCCATATAGAGGAGTTCCCATATGAGGGCCGGTTTCCAAGCTCAAGATTTAGCTAAGTTCTAGACTAACAGCTGCAGTCAGAAAATTGGCTTTTCGCCACACTGCACAGAAAGCAGCTGTTTTTTAGTCCCTATGTAGATCTGAAAGACATTGTTTGCAGACGACTCTCATCTGACGTCAGAACAGGTTTCTTCCCGGCCTAGGCCGGAAAGAGTACCCTTTCCAGCCGCTAACATGGAACTAAGAAAGGTGATCAAAAAACAGCTGATCAAAAAACTTTTCATTATTTGTGTTCATATCAATAATTAAAACATTATATTAAATATCTTATTGTCATTTGAAAGAATAAAAAGTATAAACTCAACCTCCCACATAATTGAACATCATTTTCTAGGTTATTTATACAAATCAGAATAAAAAACGAAAATACTGGACAATTTCTGATATTCAGATTACCTCAGATTTGCTAGAGCTATCACCTTCCACTTCTGCTTTCGGAAGTGCTTAGTGAACAATTCTCATATATATTTTTTTTTGTGTCGCGAAAAATAGCGTTCACCACAGGCAAAAATGTTTTTCCAGCTCTCAATCTTTTTTGGAAACCGATTTCGAGCCGGATAAGTCTAATTTTCGGCCCTAGGTGCAAAATATACTATTTCCTGAGAAAAGTTTTTCATTTTTTTGATAGCGTAATGATATATAAATCGAAAAATTTTGGAAAATATCACGAGTAGAAAGCTCATTTTTAGCCTTTGCACAGCCTCAAACTGCCTTATAAACAATTATTCTCATGAATATATATTGTTTTATTTTTGTGTGTGGCGGAAAATAGTGTTCGCACCACGGGCAAAAATGTTTTTTTCTACAACTGCGTGTAAAGAAAGAATTTACAGACTCAATTCTTTCTAAGATTTCAATTCTAAGACCCTCGTAAAACAGCTTATTTCTGATTGAATCTACTTTTTCGCTCGCTAACCATCCACAAATGCCCAGTAGATTTACTTCACGCTTCCAAATCATTCGTGCATGCGCAGAAGAGTTTCTTTACGCTTCCTAATCAACTGATTGTAGGCAGCTCGCCAAAAAGTCAGATTTTAACCTAAAAAGTCGGTAATGGTTACTCCGCCGATATAAGTAATTAACAGGGTTGGGCAGTTGTAGAAAAATTTGTATATAATTCGCTAGTAATGCTTCTTTATCATCTTGCAATATTATCACGCTCTGCTTCGCGTCGCGTGATAACTGTTCTGCGCAAGCGATAAAGTCGCGCATTACTCTCTTAATACATAAATAGCTATTCCAGCTCTCAATCTTTTCTAGTCCTCGGCCTACGGCCTCGGTTTCGAGCCTGAAAAATCTCATTTTCTGCTCTAGGTGCGAAATGTACTATTTCAAAATGAGGCGTAGTCATAGTTCACATTAGAATTAATTTCGAAAAACTGGAAAATTGAACACAGAATAAAATAAAGAGAAAATAGTGTAAAATTTCAGCTGTCTCGGATTATTCAGGATAGTTTCATTCCGTCAAGCTAAATGTTCCAATTATCGAAATGAGATAATGAAGATTATCATGAACCAATGAACGTAGAATACATTCCAGGTACCTTGAAAAAACTGCGACTACGCCTCGTTTCAGAAAGCCAATTTTCTGACTCCAGCTGTATGAAGTCTAGAACTCAGCTAGATCCTGAGCTCGAAAACCGGCCCTCAATCTCAATATTGAAATGATCTGTTGTAGATTCATCGCATCAATCCTTATCATTTGACTATATTGAACACTAACCGTCAGGCTCGCTTCGCTAACCATAACCGTCTAGCCAGTCTGGACCCCCGACTGGATTGTCCAAAAATGAGATCAGCGGGTTCGCTTCGCTCGCCTGCATTTTTCATTTGAGCATGCTTCATTCCATCAGGAAGTCAAAGTACTGGGAAAACGAAGAAAAGCTGAGAAAAACGCTGATTTTGGGCGTATCTTTGATGAAATATTATTAAAGTCACCTCATCACAAAATTTTGGCGTTATTGCAAATTCCTTTCAACACAACATTATTACACCCTAGCTCAGCTTCTGTACTGAATTTGAACAATTTCTGTTCATTTGTTATCGATAAATCTGAGAAAAAGCAAAAAACGCCAATTTTGGGCGTATCTTTGACGTTATTGCAAATTCCTTCTAACACAACATTATTACACCCTAGTTCTGTACTGAATTTGAACATTTTCTGTTCATTTGTTCTCGATAAAGCTGAGAAAACGCTAATTTTGGGCGTATCTTTGACGTTATTGCAAATTCTATCTAACACAACATTATTACATCCTAACTGAGCTTCTGTAATGAATTTGAACATTTCTGTTCATTGTTCTCGATAAATCTGAGAAAACGCAGATTTTGGGCCTTGGAATTTTCCCAAACCCTTTCTTAGTGCGCCTCCAAAGGGCAATTGAACATACCTACCAAATTTGAACGTTTTGGTCCGGTAGATTTTTAGTTCTGCGAGTGAGTGAGTGAGTGCATTTTCTCTTATATATATCTATTATATATATATATATATAATATATATATATATATTATATATATATATAATATATATATATGAATATATATATATATATATATATATATATAGATATAGATTTAATTTAACTATATCACAAATTAGATTCTCCATTCAGCATTATACTGGCATCTATCAAAACTAATACCAATTTCACATTGAGGCAACTTGGAAATTAACCCTTCAATAATCTTATTTCAAGAATCAAATATTTAAATGTGATCAAGAAATTTGATTCAACATGCATCATGATTCCAGTAATTAGTCTCTAGCATTGGAGCCTACCTTGAATTGACTTTGAGGTCACCTTAGGGAACCTTAAGGATTCATTCCGAGACCCACAAATTACTCTCATGCTTTAGGATGGGACCCTCAAATAATACCCCTGAGTTTATTACACATTCTATGTCACCCTCTTCTCCCACTTACTTCTCCACCACCCCCTCATGCTCCTCTTCCTCCTCATGTTCATCAACTTCCTCTTTCTTGGACTCCTCCTCCTTCTACTAATCCACCTCTCAGTCACTCTCATCACTCTCGTCTGAATCCTCTTTCTCTTTCTCTCATTTCTTCTCTTCATCCTGTTCCTCCTCTCCTCCTCTTCATCCTCTTCCTACACAACCAACTCTCCTCCTTTTCCTCCTCTTCCTCATCTCACTCATCTTACTCCTCTTCATCCTCTTCCTCCTCTTCCTCCTCTTCCAACTCTTCCTCCTCTTCCTCCTCTCCCTTCTCTTCCTCTTCTTACTCCTCTCCCTCCTAACCCCCTCTTCACCCACTCGCTCCTCTTCCTCCTCTCCCACCTCCTCACCGCCACCTTCTACATCATCTCTTCCTCATCATCATTGTCCATCATCTCCTCCTTCTCCTCCTTCTATCTCACTCCCTCCTTCACCACCATCTCCTTCTCCTCCTCCTTATACCTCACTCCCTCCTTCATCACCATCTCCTTCTTCTCCTCCTCCTTCTACCTAACTTCCACCTTCACCACCATCTCTTACTTCTCCATCTTCTCCATCTTTTTCTTCTTCTCATTTTTCTCCATCTTTTCCTGCTCTTTCCTCTTCTCCTTCTTTTTATTCTTCCTCTTCTGTCTTCTTCTTCTCCTTCTTCTCCTGCCCCTCCTTCTTCTCCTACATCTCCTCCTTTTTCTTTTTCTTCTTCATGTTCTTGTTCTCTGTCTTATACTCCTTGTTCTTCTTCTTTTCTTCTTCTTTTATCCTCTTTTCCTTCTTTTTCATTTTCTTTTCTTTTTTCTCCTCTTCGTGTTCTTCTCCATCTTCCTTCTCCTCTTTCTTCTTCTTTTCTTCTCCTTCTTCTTCTGCCTTCTCTTTCTCCTTCTTCTCCTCCTTCTGCCTATCGTCCTTCTCCTTCACCTCCTTCTTCTCCTTCTTCTTCTTCTTCTTCTCATCTTCTCGATTCTCCTTCTCCTCCTCCTTCTCCTTTTTCCCTTCTACTCCTCCTTCTTCATCTTCTCCTTCTTCTTCTCCTTTTTCACCTTCTTCTCCTCCTTCTCCTTCTTCTTCTTCTCCTTCTTCTCCACCTTCTCCTTTTTTCCTTTCTTCTCCTTCTTCTCCCACTCATCATACTCCTCCTCCTCCTCTTCCTCTCCCAACCTCCTTATCCACCTCCTCCTCCTCCTCAACACCGTCACCCTCAAACCCCCATCAGGAGTTCGCCGATTAATAAAGACGACGCGTGTAAGCGTGGAGAATCGGAGAAATTCAATTAGATTTCCAACTAGCGGTGTTTCGGGGGGCTCAGTGACCCCCTTGGGGTCTGTTGGTCCCCCGGAATTCTTAATATACCATCACGTAGACTATTATTGCATTGACGGCTCGGAACGGTGTATAGTTCACCGTTATAACGGGGGTAGGTCTACCTATAGGTTAGCCCAATATAATGCCATCTCACTCCCAATATTCTTAACTCGGTATTAGATTGGCACACCTTCATGTCATCCTACTCTTCTCTTTTCTTCTCTTCTTCTCTGTTTTCCCTTTTCTTCTTCTCACCTTCTTTTCTCTTTTTACTTTCCTTGCCCTACTACCATGGTAAGGAAAGTATTGCTTTCCAAAAAAAAAAATTAAGGTACCCATTTTCAAGTTTCTATACGTTTCAAGGGCCTCTGATAGCTATCTATAAGCCTATCAACTGACATGAGTCTCATTCTGGGAGAATTGCAGGAGCTCCTTAGATATTCTTGAGAAAAATGGCGGATAATTACTAAAAACCATGTTTTTCACGGTTTCCTCGATAACGGCCATAACGATTTTCTTCGAATTTATACCCTAGATAGCTATTTATAAGCCCTATCAACCGACATGAGTCTCATTCCTGAGAAAATTGCAGGAGCTCCGTAATATTCTTGAGAAAAATGACGGATAATTACTAAAAAACCATGTTTTCCACGGTTTTCTCGAAAACGGCTCTAACGATTTTCTTCGAATTTATACCCTAGATAGCTATTCATAAGCCCTATCAACCGACATGAGTCTCATTCCTGGGAAAATTGCAGGAGATCCGTAATATTCTTGAGAAAAATGGCGGATAATTACTAAAAACCATGTTTTTCACGGTTTTCTCGATAACGGCTCTAACGATTTCTTCAAATTTATACCATGGATAGCTATTTATGAGCCGTATCAACTGACATGAGTCTCATTTTTGGCAGGATTGCTGGACCTCCGTAATATTTTTGAGAAAAATGGCGGATAATTACTAAAAACCATGTTTTTGACGGTTTTCTCGAAAATGGCGTTAACGATTTTCTTCAAATTTATACCATGAATAGCTATTAATATGCCCTATCAACTGACATGAGTCTCATTTCTGAGAAAATTGCATGAGCTACGTAATATCCTTGAGAAAAATGTGTGGATAATTACCGAAAAAATCATGTTTTCCACGATTTTCTCAAAAATGACTCGACTGATCTATTTCAAATTCATACCCTGTATAGTTATTTATCAGCTCTATCAAGTGACATGAGTCTTTTCCCTTGGAAACTGATGGGATCCACCCCATCCTTGAGAAATGGACTTTGTAAACTCCTCTTGCATGAGGTATGTAGGTAGAGCAGTTTATAAAAAGAACACAGTCATAGTCGAGATATTTCATCTGTAGAACAGCTGTTTTGATGACTTTTAAAAAATACTACGACTAAAAAAATCATCGAATTTCACAATTTACACAAAGGAAAAAGTACTCTGAAAACAATTTTATACACACATATTATACAGAAGTCTGATCGTAGTTTCAAATCTGAGCAAGGAAAGTTGTGTGAGTGTACCACACCAGTTTTTTTCTATTTCCATTCACTTGTTCTTTCAAGTAAATTGATGTCAATGCTCCACATTTGACCAATCCTGACTTTCTCTCGTTAATAGAACTATTTCAGTCCCCATTCACTGATTCATTTGACAAATTATTTATATGATTGGAAAAGGACCAACAGGCTCAGACTAAAACTGTCCCTTCTCTATTCTGTTCTCTATTGATTGATACAATAAGTATCCAAATGATAGGAATATCATTATTGAATAATAATCAAAATGATAGGGAGAGAAAAATAAGGTAACCTTGTGCTATTTCTCTCCCAAATTTACTTAGATTACTTCACACATAGTCCGTAATAGGTCAAGTCTTGTAGCTATTCCTGTTGTGTTCATCTTCATGTGATACACCTGATATAATTGACCGAGCGAAGTGAGGTCTAAGATTCAACTCGACGGTTTGGCATTTCTCTTAGGGCCGTTTGCACAGTCAAAGCTTGAACTCGATTTAATCAGCTCAAAATGAAACACAAATAACAAGCTAGACTTGATATGGATTTGATCCAGTTTAAAATGAAATTTAGTTTAAACTGTCACTGTGCAAACGGCCCTTAATGTTCAAATGTTTTAATGTTTAAATGTTTATATGTTGCGCATTTATGGCGAAACACGGTAATAGATTCTCATAAAATTTGACAGGTATGTTCCTTTTTTAATTGCGCGTCGACGTATAAGGTTTACGATTATACAAGGTTTTTGGAAATTTTGCATTTCAAGGATAATATAAAAGGAAAAAGGAGCCTCCTTCATACACCAATATTGGAGTAAAAATCAGACTATAGAATTATCCATCATAAATCAGCTGACAAGTGATTACACAAATGTGTGGAGAAGCCAGTCTATTGCTATATTTCCATAAGGTCTTTGTTTCAAACAGGTACTTGTGGATGAGAATACTGCGTGAGGTCTACTGTTCACAGAGCTAACTAGTAATTGCGCGTCGACGTATATACAAGGTTTTGGAAATTTGCATTTCAAGGATAATATAAAAGGAAAAAAGGAGCCTCCTTCATACACCAATATGGAGTAAAAATCAGACTATAGAATTATCCCATATAAATCAGCTGACAAGTGATTACACAGATGTGTGGAGAAGCCAGTCTATTGCTATATTTCCATAAGGTCTTTGTTTCAAACAGGTACTTGTGGATGAGAATACTGCGTGAGGTCTACTGTTCACAGAGCTACTAGTTAATTGCGCGTCGACGTATATACAAGGTTTTTGGAAATTTTGCATTTCAAGGATAATATAAAAGGAAAAAGGAGCCTCCTCCATACGCCATTATTAGAGTAAAAATCAGACTATAGAATTATTCATCATAAATCAGCTGACAAGTGATTACACAGATGTGTGGAGAAGCCAGTCTATTGTTGTATTTCCTAAGGTCTGTAGTTTCAATCAGGTACTTGTGGATGAGAATACTGCGTGAGGTCCACTGTTCACAGAATCACTAGTTATATCTATCTGAGATACACATGGAAATATGACTGTCTGATACAAACGCACATTAAACATGTGTCGTAGATCTACAAAGTATGCACTAAACACGTCACACAATATTCTCTAGCAAATACCAGGCGCATGACTTAATTGAATCCGGTGTAAATTTATGGCTACCTATAGGTTAGCCCCAATATAATGCCATCTCACTCCCAATATTCTTAACTCGGTATTAGATTGGCACACCTTCATGTCATCCTACTTCTTCTTCTTCTTCTTCTTCTTCTTCTCCTGTTTTCTCCTTTTTCTTCTTCTTCACCTTCTTTTCCTCCTTTTTACTTTCCTTGCCCTACTACCATTGGTAAGGAAAGTATTGCTTTCCAAAAAAAAAAATTAAGGTACCCCATTTTCAAGTTTTCTATACGTTTCAAGGGCCTCTGATAGCTATCTATAAGCCCTATCAACTGACATGAGTCTCATTTCTGGGAGAATTGCAGGAGCTCCTTAGATATTCTTGAGAAAAATGGCGGATAATTACTAAAAACCATGTTTTTCACGGTTTCCTCGATAACGGCCATAACGATTTTCTTCGAATTTATACCCTAGATAGCTATTATAAGCCCTATCAACCGACATGAGTCTCATTCCTGAGAAAATTGCAGGAGCTCGTAATATTCTTGAGAAAAATGACGGATAATTACTAAAAAACCATGTTTTCCACGGTTTTCTCGAAAACGGCTCTAACGATTTTCTTCGAATATAACCCTAGATAGCTATTCATAAGCCCTATCAACCGACATGAGTCTCATTCCGGGAAAATTGCAGGAGATCCGTAATATTCTTGAGAAGAAAAAATGGCGGATAATTACTAAAAACCATGTTTTTCACGGTTTCATAACGGCTCTAACGATTTTCTTCAAATTTATACCATGGATAGCTATTTATGAGCCGTATCAACTGACATGAGTCTCATTTTTGGCAGGATTGCTGGACCCGTAATATTTTTGAGAAAAAAATGGCGGATAATTACTAAAAACCATGTTTTTGACGGTTTTCTCGAAAATGGCGTTAACGATTTCTTCCAATTTATACCATGAATAGCTATTAAATAGCCCTATCAACTGACATGAGTCTCATTTCTGAGAAAATTGCATGAGCTACGTAATATCCTTGAGAAAAATGTGTGGATAATTACCGAAAAAAAATCATGTTTTCCACGATTTTCTCAAAATGACTCGACTGATCTATTTCAAATTCATACCCGGTATAGTTATTTATCAGCTCTATCAAGTGACATGAGTCTTTCCCTTGGAAACTGATGGGATCCACCCCATCCTTGAGAAATGACTTTGTAAACTCCTCTTGCATGAGGTATGTAGGTTAGAGCAGTTTATAAAAAGAACACAGTCATAGTCGAGATATTTCATCTGTAGAACAGCTGTTTTGATGACTTTTAAAAAATTACGACTAAAAAAATCATCGAATTTCACAATTTACACAAAGGAAAAAGTACTCTGAAAACAATTTTATACACACATATTATATAGAAGTCTGATCGTAGTTTCAAATCTGAGCAAAGTTTTGTGAGTGTACATACCAGATTTTTTCTATTCCCTTCACTGTTCTTTCAAGTAAAATTGATGTCAATGCTCCACATTTGACCAATCCTGACTTTTTCTCGTTAATAGAACTATTCAGTCCCCATTCACTGATCATTTGACAAATTATTTATATGATTGGAAAAGGCAACAGGCTCAGACTAAAACTGTCCCCTTTATCTGTTCTCTATTGATTGATACAATAAGTATCCAAATGATAGGAATATCATTATTGAATAATAATCAAAATGATAGGGTGAGAAAAATAAGGTAACTTTGTGCTATTTCTCTCCCAAATTTATTTAGATTACTTTACACATAGTCCGAAATAGGTTAAGTCTTGTAGTTGTTCCTGTTGTGTTCATCTTTATGGGATACACCTGATAAAATTGACCGAGCGAAGTGAGGTCTAAGATTCAACTCGACGGTTTGGCATTTCTCTTAATTCAGTTGATAGGGCTTATAAATAGCTATCCATGGTATAAATTTGAAGAAAATCGTTTTAGCCGTTTTCGAGAAAACCGTGAAAACATGGTTTTTCAGTAATTATCCGCCATTTTTTCCGTCATCTTAAATTGAATTTTATTGAATTTCTCATTGTCGGATCCTCATGGTATAAGGACCTTAAGTTTAAAATTCTAAGTCAATCGGTTAATTAGGAATGGAGTTATCGTGTTCACAGACATACACACATACACACACACACAGACCAACACCCAAAAATCAATATGGATTTAGGACTCAGGGGACCTTGAAACGTATAGAAAACTTGAAATAAGGGTACCTTATCTTTTTTTGGGAAAGCAATACTTTCCTTACCTATGGTAATAGGGCGAAGAAAGTGAAAATACATCACAAAAATTCAAAATGATTTTTATTCCATCACTTCTCATCATTAGGTAACTCATTCTTGAGTAATTAAAGCTTCCATTGAACTCAAGATGATTATAATAATATCAGTTCTCATAATTTGACATGGGCTGTGGTTACACAGAAGAAGAAAAAGAAGAAGAAGAAGAAGAAGAAGAAGAAGAAGAAGAAGAAGAAGAAGAAGAAGAAGAAGAAGAAGAAGAAGAAGAAGAAGAAGAAGAAGAGAAGAAGAAGAAGAAGAGAAGAAAGAAGAAGAAGAAAAAGAAGAAGAAGAAGAAGAAGAAGAAGAAGAAGAAGAAGAAGAAGAAGAGAAGAAGAAGAAAAAGAAGAAGAAGAGAAGAAGAAGAAGAAGAGAAGAAGAAGAAGAAGAAGAAGAAAAAGGAGAAGAAGAAGAAGAAGAAGAAGAAGAAGAAGAAGAAGAAGAAGAAGAAGAAGAAGAAGAAGATAGTTTAATATTATTATTATTATTCTTCATTATCAATCACTGAGAGTTATATTCATTTATGTAATGAACGACGTTTGAATCTTTCTTCTAGTGAACCTACGATTGAGTTCTAATACTACACAATGTAAAACCTACATTACATCCCCGATTACATTAAATTACATGGTTGACATCCACTTAATCCGAAACGTTTCCATATATCAGCTGACAAGTGATTACACAGATGTGTGGAGAAGCCAGTCTATTGCTATATTTCCATAAGGTCTTTGTTTCAAACAGGTACTTGTGGATGAGAATACTGCGTGAGGTCTACTGTTCACAGAGCTACTAGTTAATGCGCGTCGACGTACGTATATACAAGGTTTTGGAATTTGCATTTCAGGATAATATAAAAGGAAAAAGGAGCCTCCTCCATACGCCATTATTAGAGTAAAAATCAGACTATAGAATTATTCATCATAAATCAGCTGACAAGTGATTACACAGATGTGTGGAGAAGCCAGTCTATTGTTGTATTTCCTAAGGTCTGTAGTTTCAATCAGGTACTGTGGATGAGAATACTGCGTGAGTCCACTGTTCACAGAATCACTAGTTATATCTATCTGAGATACACATGGAAATATGACTGTCCGATACAAACGCACATTAAACATGTGTCGTAGATCTACAAAGTATGCACTAAACACCGTCACACAATATTCTCTAGCAAATACCAGGCGCATGACTTAATTGAATCCGGTGTAAATTTATGGCGAGGAATTTGGTTGGTTATTGTTGTGTTATGAATTGTCGTGGTCTAAATATGTCCCACAGACCTTTGAAATTCGCTCTGCCATTTGACATTCGCTAACGTTTCGGATTAAGTGGATGTCAACCATGTAATTTAATGTAATCGGGGATGTAATGTAGGTTTCACATTGTGTAGTATTAGAACTCAATCGTAGATGCACTTAAAGGAAAATTCAAACGTGGTTCATTGCATAAAAAATAATTATAACGCTCAGTGATTGATAATAATGAATAATAATATTATTATTAAACTATCTCGTTCTTCTTCTTCTTCTTCTTCTTCTTCTTCCTCTCCTCTTCTTCTTCTTCTTCTTCTTCTTCTTCTTCTTCTCCTTCTTCTTCTTCTTCTTCTTCTCTTCTTCTTCTTATTCTCTTCATCTTTTCTTTTCTTCTTCTGTGTAACCACACGCCAATGTCAAATATGAGAACTGATATTATATAATCATCTTGAGTTCAATGGAAGCTTTAATTACTCAAGAATGAGTTACCTGATGATGATAAGTGAAGGAATAAAGATCATCCTGAATTTTGTGATGTATTTTACTTTCTTCGCCCCATTACCATAGGTAAGGAAAGTATTGCTTTCCCAAAAAAGTTAAGGTACCCTTATTTCAAGTTTTCTATACATTTCAAGGTCCCCTGAGTCCAAAAACATGATTTTTGGGTGTTGGTTTGTGTGTGTGTGTATGTGTGTATGCCTGTGAACACGATAACTCCATTCCTAATTGACCGATTGACTTGGAATTTCAAACTTAATGTCCTTATACCATGAAGATCCGACAATGAGGAATTCAATAAGATTCAATTTAAGATGACGGAAAAAATGGCGGATTATTACTGAAAAACCATGTTTTTCACGGTTTTCTTGAAAACGGCTATAATGATTTTCTTCAAATTCATACCATGGGTAGCTATTTATAAGCCCTATCAACTGACATGAGTCTCATCTCTGGGAGAATTTCGGGAGCTCCGTAATATTATTGAGAAAAATGGCGGATAATGACTTAAAAATCATGTTTTTCACGATTTTCTCGAAAACGGCTTTAACTATTTTCTTGAAATTGATACCATGGATAGCTATTCATAAGTCCTATCAACTGATATGAGTCTCATTTCTGGGAAAATTGCAGAAGCTCCGTAATATTCTTGGGAAAAATTGCAGATAATTACTAAATAACCATATTTTCCATTATTTTCTCAAAAATGACATGACCGATTTTTTCAAATTCATACCCTGTATAGTTATTTATCAGCTCTAACAACTGGCGTCAGTCTTTTTCCTGGGAAACGAATGGGGGGTCCACCCCATCCTTTGAGAAATGGACCTTGTAACCTCCTTCTCATGCATGAGGTAGGTAGGTAGGTAGAGCAGTTTATAAAAAGAATACATAGTCGATATCTCATCTGTAGAACAGCTGTTTTGACGACTTTTGAGAAAATCGAATTTCACAATTTACACAAAGAAAAGAGTATTCCGAGAACAATAATTATAAATATAAACATATACGCAGTAGTCTGATCGTAGTTTTAAATATGTTGCCGCCAATCGTCATTATTTTTGTTATTCCCCTAATATTATTCTCGTTCAAGAATGAGGCTTACAGTTCAATTTGTGTGAGTGTACCACACCAGATTTTTGTAAATGGCTTCAATCTAAATCCCTTAAACCGTTCTTTTCTAATCTATTTAATTCACTAAATCTCTCAAGTCTGTAATCTAATGCAAGCAAACCATATCCCGCGGATTCATGTATGAGATTTCTCTGAGATTCTTGAACATTGGCCAAAATACTTTAGCAAATTGATAATCCAATACAGCAGAAGTCTCTATCCCGGAAGGGTTAAGCCACAACATGTACTCTTGGAACAGCAGCATGTATTAAAGATGATAGGGTGAAACTGAGATGTATTAACCCTGAAAAAGGACTGACCTAGTTATAGGGGATCAAGATTACAAGGATGGAGGGGAGAGAGAGGGAAAGATTGGCTGAGAAGGAAAAGGACGAAGAGAGGACAAACCAGGAAAAATTGGGATTAGGAGGATAGAGTGAGAGAGAGGGAATGATTGGCTGAGGAAGATAAGGACGGAGAGAGGACAAACCGGAAGAATAGTGTTGGGAAGATGGAGTGAAAGAAAGGGAATGATTGGTTGAGAAGGATAAGTATGAAGAGAGGACAAACCGGGAAGAATGGTGATTACGACGATAGAGTGAGACAGAAAAGGGAGACGGTGGACTTGGAAGGATGAGGGACAAAGATAGGATGAAAAGGAATGTTTGGAGATACTCCAAGTGGAATTATGTAAAAAGTAGAGGAGAGAGAGTACGAGAGAAGGAATGATTGGCTGAGAAGGATGAGGACGAAGAGAGGACAAACCGGGAAGAATAGGTATTGGGAGAATAGAGTGAGAGAGAGCGAAAGATTGGCTGAGAAGGATAACGACCAAGAGAGGACAAACCGGGAAGAATAGTGCTGGGAAGATGGAGTGAAAGAGAGGGAATGATTGGCTGAGAAGGATAAGGACGAAGAGAGAACAAACCAGGAAGAATGGAAATTAGGAGGATAGAGTGAGACAGAAAAAGGAGAAGGTGGACTTGGAAGGATGAGGGACAAAGATAGGATGAAAAGGAATGTTTGGAGATACTCCAAGTGAAATTATGTAAAAAGTAGAGGAGCTTTGTGTTTTGTCTCTTTCTCTTTATGTTCTTCTTTCTCTTTGAGTAGTTTTTATTCTTTCTGATCACCCTATCGTTCTTCTTGTTTATATCATGGATTTTCTTTTCTTTTCTTCCTATTCCTGCACTCCTAAAATTATTTTGGAATGACTCCTTTGTCCTCAGTTTCTATTGACTCTTCATCAACTCCTTTTTTCTCTCTCTATCTCTTTTCCTCCCTCTTTCTCCTACTCTTCCTTTTCCTCTCCCTCTTTCTCTTCCCCTCCCTATTCCTCTACCCTTCCCTCTTTTGGTAGAGAGTTAGTGAGGAAGATATTTTTAATATTATTCTTTCCGAAGAATGGACATTGATATGTCCAAAGCTCCACCAATTTATGTAGATGCATTACAATATTATCTATTTATCTGTAGTTATTACAAATTGCTTTCTTTCATATCATATACAGTTCAAAAATTATATTCCTAGTCTATATTATGTAAATTCATCTATAATTTTGCTGTATTGTAAGCTATTGTATATAAGTGTATAAGCCAGTGTATATTGTAATCTACATAAATAAAGTACTCAATCAATCAATTTTCCTCTTCCTCTTCCTCTTTTTTGACTGTCACCCTTGTTTTCTCATCACACTCTCCTTGTCAGGAAATCTTCTTGTCAATTTTCTCTCGACTCACCTCCCATAATTTTCCACTTCACCAATCACTTCTCTCTTCTTATTTCTCTCTATGATTCCCTTCTTTCTCTTGTTCTGTTGCTACTCCTCATTTCTCCCACTCTCTCTCTCTCTCTCACTGATGTCATCTTTTGATGTCAACTCCCTCTATATACTTTTCTCTCCAATTATTTCAATACTTTTTCACTTAATTTTTTCCGTTCTTTCCTCTATGATTCCCTTTTTTCTCTTGTTCTCTTGCTTCTCCTTATTCCTCCCTCTTCAATGTCATCTTTTTTCACTACTCTCCTCTTTCTTATCTCCTCTACTCTCATCTTTTTTAACCTCCTCTTTCTTATTAATATTCTATTCCTGTTTCTTCTGAATATACCCCTTGAAACTGTTTGTAAATCGAATCATGAATTCTACATATCCTAGTTATCCATATTATAAAAGAGGAAAGACCTGGCTTCTACACGTACGGGATAGGAAAATTATGTTTGACGAATCATCACGTCTGAGCTACTGGAATTTTTGAATTGGAATTGGAATTTTTAATTAGAATGAGCTACTGAACTTGAATTTTGCATATAGGTTCTTAACTAACCGGGATTGGTTATAAGCTTATTTTCAAATTTCAAGGTTTTATTAAGTCAAGTTTTCAGTTTCAGAATGTACCCTTGTGGAATACGGGTTTCCTCCTAGATTTATATAAAGGTTGGAAGTAGTTTTGGGCGAATACCTGTTGTTTACTCCCGAATTGTATGAATTGTCTTTGAATAAAATGGATAGATAAATATTTCTCACACTCTGTGATCCATCGCTTTCAACATTTTCTAATTATTGGTGTCGTGAAGTCTTCAAAAATAATCGATAATATATTGAATCTATTCCTCTTTTGAATTTATAACAAATTAAAAAAAAAAAAACAGCTGTTCTGAATAGTGAGTTGTGTTTTTTCTGGCTCTAAATTTTCTCAAATTATGTAAAAACATTCAAATTAATGGTGATTTGAGTGTGATAATTTTGTTTTTTATTCTGTTTTTCACCATCAAAATTTAAAATTCTCAGTTTTCGTTGTTTTTTTAGTGGAAATAGACTAAATTTTAGAAAAGTGAAACCATAACTTTATCTCGGACTTTTAAAATGTTATCTAAATTTGGGAGAAAAATGGTACAAGGAGTATCCTTAGTTTTTCTCTCCCAATCAGTGCTACCATAGAGAAATAATAGCGTAAGTAGATATCCCATGGTATAGGGTGTTTATGTCGCAACTTTAACTGTTATCTCAAGTTGATTACTATCAAGTAATGTAGATTTTTACTGTTTTGGCCGGGTGAGAGTGTATGAACGGCACAATATGAGAGACTACCAGCGTCACACACCTTTTTGGGGAAGAACTACGTGGACTATCAGCTTGAGATAATAGTAAAAGTTGCGACATAAACGCCCTATACCATGGGATATCTACTCAAGCTATTGTTCCTCTATGGTGCTACTTTGTCAAAATTATAAATAAAATAAATAAGAAAAAATAACAACTCTGAGGGTGAGTTAACCCTCAAAACATAATCCTATTTTATCATGTTTCTTCTTATCATCAAATTCTTTAGTATTCCTCCACTTCTCTACTACTTTACCTCTCTCTCTCTCTCTTTTTCTATCTATCTCTCTTTTACTCTCGTTTCATCATCCTACTCATTTCTTCAACACAGTTCGAAAAAGAACGATTCGTTATAGATTCAGGGAAAATGTAGAAGGGAGAAGAAAACTTGAAAATCCAACCCTGAAACAAAGAAGAGTGTAAGGAAAAGAGAGGGTTGACAGATAACTTCTCTCTCACAATTTCTCATCCCTATTATGATGATTATGTCTGGAGCACGATTCGAACAAATGGGGCATGGAGATTGGGGAACTATGTTTGTCAACATTTTAGCGTTCTTGGGAGTGTAATTTTAGGGATTGAGTTCCAGAATGCTAGATTGTATAAGCTGATAATGGGGACAAAGGACATGCATTATGTGTTATTGGTTTCTCCCAGAACTGGTGGGAGCTAACAAATTTAACATAAGTAGAATTCTGATATGGAGGAAAAACAACTGATTTCTGCGTCAGTGATGATAATAAAGGTGCGTACAGAAATACGCACCGCGAACATGAGCAATTCACTTCTAATCAGCTGATTATATCTGTACTCTTACAGAAACGGTAATAAGATACAGATATAAATAGTTCGGCATCAGCTGATTAAAAGTGAATTGCTCATGTTCGCGGCGCTTATATCTGTACGCACCTTAATATTTCAATCATATTCAAAATAATATCAAAGTATGGTCCAAAATTATAGTAAAAACAATAGCTAAGTTCGTAATACCTTTTAAAATTATTATGCTCTGCTATCTCCGTTCTCTTCCACTTTTGACACTCTCCTTTCATTCTCCTTCTTCTTCTTGTTATTCTTCTTCCTTTTCTTATCTTTCTTCTCCAAATCCTTCTTCATTTTCTTCTTCTTCTTCTTCTTCTTCTTCTTCTCTTCTTCTTCTTCTTCTTCTTCTTCTTCATCAACAACACATTATACTTATTTTTTTTCTTGATATATGTAGTTACACAACTTCATACTATCATAATCTTATTCTTCTCCTCCTTCTCACTCTTTTTCTTATTCTTCCACTACTTCTCCATTTTCTTCTTCTTTTTTCACTTCAACTTCTTCCCCTAATCAACAATCACTTCATGTCACTTCTTCTTCTTCTTCATCTACGTAGTAACAATTACTCTTTTTCTTCATCATCTCTTCCTTCTTCTTTTTCTTCTCCTTCTTTTTCTTCATCATCTTATGCTCCTTTGTTAACGTTGTATGTTTACACAGAGAGTGCATGTGATGAAACAGGACCCTCCCTTACTACCACTTCAACGGCTATGATTTGTTACATCATGGCTGCCACTGCTATACAAGTTGTTCCGCTGATGGTTATACGAAAGCACAACTTTTGCTCACACACACCATGCCTCTCTCATGATGTGATCTCTTTCCTCACGCTCACTCTCTCTCTTTCAACTTTAAAAGTAAACTCCAAAGACATATAAAAAATACTCTTTTTCTCTCTCAAAATTGATTAATTTCATGCTAGAAGTATTTATAAATTACCTTATTTTCTCATCTTGATTGTAAGGTTTGTAGCCACATTGTTCTTTTTTGCTTCTTCAATCCTATCCGTCCATCCTATCCATATCCGTCGATCCTATACATATATTCCGTCTTAAATTTTGTATTCATTTTCCAACAGATCTTTGTTATTTTAAATTTTAAGAATGCTCTACTTTTGAGTTTATTCAACTATTCCACTTATTAAAATTATAATTATATATTTTTTACTTTTTTCATTTAAAATATAGTTTTGTTATATTTTATTCCACTGAGTATTACTTATTGAATTATAATTTAGTATTGTATTGGAGGGTTAAGTGTAAGAGAGGGCCGACTGCGCCCTAACTTCGCCCTCCCAGGTATAAAATAAAGGCAGTCATTCTATTCTATTCTTCCTCTCTCCTGTTTCCTTTCAATCAATTCTCACTATTATGCGGTCTGACTGAATATTCCACTCTCTCCCCACATATTTTCTTAATAATTCGGAAATATAATTGATTAACATAACATCCAATCTGAAGTATGAAGCATTCATTATTAAATCATTGAAAAATATATTTCGTTGTTGAATATCCATATCTTGAAGTGAAATTTATTTTTCTTTATAATTGATATACTTTTCAGAAATATATATCTTCGACGAGAGGAATATAATTGCTCATATTGAACAAGGGTGTACGGTAAGTATAGAGTGGAGCAAAGTCGATTTACGAGTTTGGGAGGGTAATCCCATCAAATTGAGCAAACAATTTCTGTATATATATTTTTTTTTAATCCGGTTATTTATATTTATTTATGGTTATCTATGTCCAACGTATCTCGAAAACGGCTTAACGATTTCCACGAAATTTGAAACATATTAGGTTTATGATTTAAAAATTCGATTGCACTAGGTTTCATCCCTGGGAAAACTCGCCGAACGACATTAAAAGGATAATTCATCCTTGGAAAAACAGCTGAAACTTTCGTCGTCTGTGGATAAAAAAAAGTGAGGCGCACTCGGTCTGTGGAAAATCAAAATATCTCATCCCCGAAATTCATAAGATAGAGCCAGCTGTAAATATAAACACGATCATTTTAAATAATTGTGTTCTGTTTATCAATAAATAAAAATAACGAGCAAAGATATCGACTAATGAATCGTTCAACTAAGAAAAAAATCTTAAATCTTGATGTTCAATTCAGTATGAAATATAGTTTTTAGTGTTAATTTTATTGGAAATTAAATCAGTAAAATGGCGGCCATAAGCAGAAATACTCTAATGTAGCGTATTTTGAAGTTTCAAAACGCATTTTGGATTTTTTTCTATGAGATTACTCCAATAATAAAGTTTTCAAAGATCGCCTACATACCTTGAAGAAACTAAAGGATCGATTCAGACCTTACCAATCGCAGTGTGCCAAAAAGCGTTCACTGAAACTTCAAAAATACGCTACATTAGAGTATTGCTACCTATGGCCGCCAATCATCTGATATAATTCTCGAAAAAATTATGAATAAAAATCTGGTGTGGCGCACTCACACAACTTTCCTTGCTATTAAGAAAATTGATCACCTGACGCTAGTGTTCACGCGCATCTCAAGTTTACTATTAAAAACTCTGAGCCAGCTGGTGACAGGGCAATAACGCTAGAGACACACGAGGTCTGATATCTCTTCATGGTGAATCATTCAATAGAATCAACAGTTGCCAAAAGTTTGCAATATTGAAAAAAAACATTTTCTCAAATTTAGAGCTCATTTTCAAGTTAAGGTGAAAATGTTACTGAACATTAATTGTAGAGATTCTCATGCTCAATCTATTCCACTCGAATTTTTTTGTTCGAATTGTATCTGAAGCCTGATAATTGAGAATCTTAAATCAAACTTTGCATAGATGGGGCAGAGCTCCTGGAATTTTTACAGATATGGGACTTGTGGCAGTTGATAGTTGAAGTTGAATCGAATCAAGATGATGATGATGATGACTGCTATGATGCTTGTATCAAGTGTTTTTGATGATAATGATGCTTGTATTAGAAGTTTGATGATGTTGGCTATTATAGTATTAAGGATATTGAGATGTTGATGATGTTTGAGATTATGATGATAATGATGATGATGATGATGATAATGATAATGATGAACAATACTGCTAGGCAACAGACTCACTATGATAACAAAATATACATTCAGTTCAAAATAAAAACCAAGAAAACAGTTAGAAGATAATAACGCTTTATTGACCGAGCGAAGTAAGGTCTGAGATTCAAGTCGACGGTTTGGCATTTCTCTTAATGTCTAAATGTTTTAATGTTTATATGTTTTTATGTTGCGCATTTACGGTGAAACGCGGTAATAGAATTTCATGAAATTTGACAGGTATGTTCCTTTTTAAATTGCGCGTCGACGTATATACAAGGTTTTTGGAAATTTTGCATTTCAAGGATAATATAAAATGAAAAAAGAGCTTCCTTCATACGTCAATATTACCGTAAAAATCAGACTATAGAATTATTAATCATAAATCAGCTGCCTAGTGGACTATAATACTACCCGTTCAAAAACATCGAACATCTTGGAAATGTATCTTTCCATTAACGTCAGTAGACAGTTGACTATAATGCTACCCGTTCGAAAACATCGAAAATCTTGAAAATGTATCTTTCCATTAACGTTAGTAAACAGTTGACTATAATACTACCCGTTCAAAAACATCGAACATCTTGAAAATGTATCTTTCCATTAACGTTGTAGACAGTTGCAGCCAGACCTGATAACAGCGCTCACACTCACATTCCGGGACGACACGTCACGGTACGATATAGGACAGAAAGCTCTATGTTTATTTAGGATTTTTTCTACACATTTTTAATTGATGAATTATTCATTAATTTTTTAGAAAACATAACAACAGGTCAATGTAACTTGTAACTCACTGAGCGCGAGGTTACTGTTCACAGAACTACTAGTAAAATAGGATAATTACTACAATATCAACTTCTCAACTTCACAAAAAGTGAAAAAAAGTTATGTTAGTGTTAATGAGTTCATCAATGATGATGCTGGTATATAAGATTCTAGTGATTATGATGATGATGATGATAATGATTTATGCTGAAAATGATGATGATAATGATTTATGCTGAAAATGATGATGACGATGATGATATCAGGATTAGAAACGTTACGATTGAGAAAATTCATTCATGATGACTTCATCGATACTGATGATGATGATGATGATGATGATTCGACTGCAGTAAAGTTGATTACCTGCTTTATGGCTTTGAGTCTACGCTCGTCGAGTAGACTGGAGTGTGCTCGGCATTACTCGCCCCAACTCGATAATATATAATGGCTCGTTGAAAGGAGAAGATTTTCGGATTAGAATTTTTCATCTCGCCGTGAAGCTCTAGCACTGCTGAATTGATGATAGGGTGAGAAAGAGAGAAGGGAAATATGAGGATTGGTAGATGAAGAGGGAGAGTGAGAGTAAAGAATAATGGAGGAACAAGATAATGTGGTGAGAGTGAGAGAAGGTAGATTCAAGGATTGGTGGATGGAGAGAGAGAGATTGATTGATTGATTGATTGATTGACTGCCTTTATTAAAAAACCTAGGAGGGCGAAGCTAGGGCGCAGCCGGCCCTCTCTTACACTTAACCCTCCAATACAATTCTAATTAAAACTAAAACACTGTACAACAAAGATTATAAAATAAAAAACTAATTTTACAAAATAATAAAAAACTAAATAATAAATAAAAAGAGAGAAAGTGAGTGAGTGTGTGAGGGAGAGAGAGAGAGAGTGATGAAGGAAGGTTATAAAGAGAGTGAGAAAGAGAGAAAGTTGGTACGAAGATTGGTAGATAGACAGAGAGAGAGAGAGAGAGAGAGAGAGAGAGAGAGAGAGAGAGAGAGAGAGAGAGAGAGAGAGAGAGAGAGAGAGAGAGAGAGAGAGAGAGAGAGAAAATAATGAAGGAAGGGTATAAAGAGAGTAAGTATAAGTGAAGGGGGATACAAGGATTGGTGGAGGGAGAGAGAATAATGAAGGAAATGTTGAAAAAGAGTGGGTGACAGAGAAAGTGGATATGAAGATTGGTAGATGAAGAGGGAGAGAGTGTGAGTTAGAGTGTGTGAGAGAGAGTAAGAGAGAGCGGTTGTTGGAGAAAGTGTCAGTGAGATTGATTGATTGATTGAATACTTTATTCATGTAGATTACAATATATACTGGCTTATACACTTATATACAATAGCTTACAATACAGCAACATTATAGATGAATTTACATAATATAGACTAAGAAAATAATCATTGAACTGTATATGAAAAAGCAATTTGTAATATAATAACTATAGATAATTTATTATATTGTTATGCATGTACATTAATTGGCGGAGATTTGGGCATATCAATGTCCATTCTTCGGAAAGAATATTAAAAATATCCTCCCCCACTAACTCTCTACCAAAACGTTAATTTCATTAATTAAACTAAGGATCTATTTATTAATGGAAATATTGTAATTTTTTTAATTGATATGAATATTTAAGAGAAAAAAAAAACAAAAAATTGATAAAGTAAAATAATTATATAGGTAGATAAGATCAAATTATTGATTAATAAAATGAAGTAGGCTGAAAGTAGATCAGAGAGGGAAATTAGAGAGGTAATAGATCAGAGGTAATTTAGAGAGGGAATAAGAGAGTGTGTGAGAGAGAGAGGGAAAGAGAGAGTGTGAGAGAGAGACTCCCTCCTCTATAGAGAGTGAGAGTGGGTGAAGGTGGATAAAGTGAGAGAGAGGGATAATTGAGGATGATGGAGGACCGAGATAATGTTGTGAGAATGAGAGAAGGTAGATACTAGGATTGGTGGTAAGAGAGAGATAAAGACAAATGATGGAGGGAGGGAGAGAAGAGAGTTAGAAAGTGTAAAAGTAGATACATGGATTGTTAGATGAAGAGAGACAGTGTCAGTGAGAAAGAAGTTAGATACGAGGAGTTGAGAGAGAAGGTAGGTACCAGGATAGGTAGATGGAGTGAGAGAGAGCGAGAGAATAATGAAGAGAAGGATTAATAGTATGAGAAAGAGGGAAGGTAGATATGAAAATTGTTAGATGAAGAGATTGATTGATTGATTGATTGAGTACTTTATTTAAGTAGATTACAATATATACTGGCTTATACACTTATATACAATAGATCACAATACAGCAAAATTATAGATGAATTTACATAATATAGACTAAGAAAATAATTATTGGAATGGAAATCGAGAAAATTAACACCTAGTTCTCACACTATGCACGGTGTAGCCTGGTAAAAGGGAAAAAGTTACTGATTGAAATAGGATAATAAAGAAAGTCGAAGAGGAAGATGAAGAAGAAGAAGAAAGAAAGAAGGAGAAAAAAAGGAGTAGAAGAGGAAGAAGAAGAGAATCGAAAGCCATAAAGAAAGTGAGAGTAAAGACGAACAAACGAATGACTGAACGAACGCCTGAAGCAGTGCTGGATTCCTTTTCAACTTGTGCAACATATGTTTGGGGCATCCCGGCTTTTCCCTGCCAACAATATTTAGGAAAATAGAAGAAGTGAAAAAGGAATTGATCGCGCCGCTGCCGCTCAATGGCAGAAAGGAAGAGTACACTACACAGAAAAAGAAGAAGAGGTAGAAGAAGAAGGAGAAGAAGAAGAAAGAAATCTGTAGAAGGTATTTTATATATACAGGATACGGTCGTAGGATTTTGGAGGCTGACCTAGTTGGAGGGATGAAAACTAGGAAAATAGAAGAAGAAGAAGAGAAGAAAAGAGAGAAAGAATGGAGAAAAGAAAGAGAAGAAGAATAAGTAGATGAGGAAGGATAAGATTGGGATAAGTAGGTGAGGAAGGATAAGTGTGGGATATATCCTATATATACATCAGGATACACTCGTCGGATTTTGGAGACTGGACTATCCTCAGGGATAATAGCTGGAGGAAGAATGAAAGGAAAAGGAGGACGGGAAGAAGAGATAGAAGGAAATAAGAAGAAGAAGAAGAAGGATAAGAATGGATAAATGAATCATTCTTTAGAGAGATCATTCTTTATAGTACCAAGCTTGAAAGCAGAGAAGGGATGGGAATGAAAGAAGGAGAAGTAGTAGTAGAAGAAGAAGGAAAGAGAAAGGAGAAGAGGAAGAAGAAGAAGAAGGAGGAGAGGAAGGAAAGGGATGAGAATAAGAAGAAGAAGGAAAATGAATAAATCTCTCTCTAGAGGGATGAGAGCTAGAAACAGAAGGAGTGAGGAAAAGAAGAAGAAGATGTAGTAGTAATAATAGGTGTAGGAGAAAAAGGAGGAGAAGAAGAAGACGACGAAGAAGAAGAAGAAGAAGGAGAAGAAGAAGAAGAATAAGAAGATGTGGTAATAGTAGGTGTAGAAGAAGAAGTGAGAGAGGAAGAAGAAGAAGAATAATAATTAAATCCCTTTCCAGAGGAATGAGAGCTAGAGAGAGAAGGAGTCGGAAAGGGAGAAGATGTAGTAATAGTGGTAGAAGAAGAAGAGAATGGTGAGGAAGTGGAAAATAGTGAAGGGATGAGCAGTTGGCTATACAACATCGATGAGCAATGAGTTTCCTGTCTATAGAGAGCGGCTTGAAAAGATAGATTCAACAGCCTCTTTGTGGAGAGGAAGCAGCCTGGTCTGAAAAAAAATCTGTTGAAAATGATGTTTGTATATGAATGGTATTCTATATATTATATGATATATATATTATGTGTAGTACATGAGTGTAGATATATGTGGGTGAATCCCTCTGGAAGGTGTTGAATTTGTATGGAGGTTTTTTATAAATGTTTATTTATTTATTTATTTATTCATTAGTTGACAGAATCACAAATCATATAAATATGATTAGGAAGGAACAACAGGCTTGGCCCAAATCTATTCTATTCCCAAATTTTTATAAATTAATAAAATGTCCAAAAAATAGGTTATGTTTCTACTGTAAAACGTTCAAGTTCAATTTTCGTCCAAAAATATATACAAGCTAAACATTTGGAATTTAGAGAAATTAAAACACCAAACTATATTCAAATATAACACTTAATTATCACTATATGTTGTGTATATTATGGATTTGAGGTGGATAATGTTAGATAGGATAACATGATACAAGTAGAGTGATGAAGAGATGCGAGAGAGGAGGTCGAAGAGGAAAAGGAGGAGGAAGTGGAATAAGGGAGAGGATAAGGAAGAGGATACAGGTATGAAAATGTGAGAGAAATGAGAAAATACCAAAAAACGATGGAGTGAAAAATGAGGATGTGTAGGTTGTCGATGAGGGAGATAGGATGAAAAGGATCAGTAGGAGGAGGAGGTGGAGGGGCAGGTGGAGGTGGAGGAGTATGTGGAGAAGGGGAAGAAAAAGAGGATAAGAATGATGAAAAGAAAAAGAAATAGAAGTCATGAAAAGAGCAAAAGAGGAGACAAAAGAAGTTGGAGGAAGAGAAGAATGTGGAATCTATACAAAAAATCTGGTGTGGTACACTCACACAACTTTCCTTGCTCATTGAACTGCAAGCCTCAATCTCAAACGAGAATAATATAGGGGAATAACATAATGACGATTGGCGGCAACATATTTGCAACTACGATCAGACTACTGTATATTATGTGTATAATATAATAATTGTTTTCAGAGTACTTTCTCCTTTGTGTAAATTATGAAATTCGATGATTTTTTAAATCGTCAAAACAGCTGTTCTACAGATGAAATATCTTGACTATGACTGTGTTCTTTTTATAAACTGCTCTACCTACCTCATGCACGAGGAGGAGGTTACAAAGTCCATTCTCAAGGATGGGGTGGATCCCCCATCAGTTTTACAGGAAAAAGACTCTTGCCAGTTGATAGAGCTGATAAATAAATATACAGGGAATGAATTTGAAAAAAAAATCGGTCAAGTAATTTTTGAGAAAATCGTGAAAAACATGGTTTTTTTAGTAATTATCTGCCATTTTTCTCAAGAATATTGCAATTTTCTCAAAAATGAGACTCATGTCAGTTGATAGAGCTTATGAATAACTAACTATCCATGATATGAATTTGAAGAAAATCGTTAGAGCCGTTTTCGAGAAAATCGTGAAAAATATGGTTTTTTTAGTAATTATCTGCCATTTTTCTCAAGAATATTGCGGAGCTCCTGCAATTTTCCCAAAAAAGAGACTCATGTCAGTTGATAGAGCTTATGAATAACTATCCATGATATAAATTTGAAGAAAATCGTTAGAGCCGTTTTCGAGAAAATCGTGAAAAATATGTTTTTTTTAGTAATTATCTGCCATTTTTCTCAAGAATATTGAGAAAACCATCCATGGTATCAATTTGAAGAGAATCGTTGATGCTGTTTTCGAGAAAACCGTGAAAACATGGTTTTTTAGTCATTATCCGCCATTTTTCTCATGAATATTACGGAGCTCCTGAAATTTCCTCAGAACTGATTAAAATGACGAAATTATCATCTGTTTTTCCAAGGATGAATAATTTTTATCCTTTTCATGTCCTTCAGCGAGTTTTCCCAGAGATGAGACCTAGTGCAATCGAATTTTTATATCATAAACCTACTATGTTTCAAATTTCGTGAAAATCGTTGGAGCTGTTTTCAAGATCCGTTGAACATAAATAACCAGATAAAAAAATATAAACAGAAATTGCTCGCTTGATATAATAGGATAGAATGATGATGTGTCCTAGATACTTCAATTTTCGTTTTCTAATAGTATATGTTATCTCAGTTTTCTTATCAAGCTTGTGAAGAACTGTGTTATTAGAAAATTTTTCGCTACACTGCACAGAAAGCAGCTGTTTTCCAGTCCTTGAAAGACATTGTTTGCAGACGACTCTCGTCTGATGTAAGAACAGGTTTCTTTCCGGTGTAGACCGGAAAAAGTACCCTTTCTAGCCGCTGACATGAAACTAAGAAAAGAGATCAAAAAACAGCTGATCAAAAAACTTTTCATTATTTGTGTACATTATTCAATTATTAAAACATTTATAATAATATCATCTTATTGTCATTTGAAAGAATAAAAAAGTATAAACTAAACCTCCCACATAATTGAACATCATCTCTTAGGTTATTAAGACAAATCAGAATAAAAAATAAAAATACTTGGACAATTTCCTGATATTCAGATTACCTCAGATTTGCTAGAGCTATCACCTTCCACGTCTGCTTTCGGAAGTGCTTAGTAAACAACTATTCTCATATATATATTGTTTATTTTTGTGTGTGGCGAAAAATATCGTTCGCACCACGGGCAAAAATGTTTTTCCGGCTCTCAATCTTCTCTAGTCCTCGGCCTACGGCCTCGGACTTGTGAGCCGATTTCGAGCCGGAAAAATCTCATTTTCTGCTCTAGGTGCGAAATATGCTATTATCCATCCACAATATTTTCAGGATTCTTCTATAGGTCCACATCTCAAATGCCTCCAATTTCATTGCTGTTGCTTCCGTGGGGGTCCAAGGCTCCATTCCATATGATAACACTGAAAATATGTAACATAATTCCTTCAATAAATTATTGAAATATATCAATTTTATACTATGTGATAATAATAATTCATGGAATATTTGTAATAGAATTGTTTGTATTTTGTATGTTTTAGTTATCGAGGTCTAATAGCACAGTTGTGACTCTGGACAAGATGCAACGAGACATGACTGGTTACTACAAGTGTGAGGTGTCAGCTGATGCACCCTACTTTCACACTGCTGAACAGTCGGCGCCTGTCATTTGTCATTGGTGAGTTCGGAACACACCCATTACTTTACTCTACTCCACCTTACTTTCCTTGTTCGTCATGTCAGAAAGGAGATAATAATAGAAGTTAAAAAAGTTAGATCTTCCCTTATCTCTGGTCATGTGAAACTTCAACAAGGAAACAACGCTCCTTCAGTAAAATTCTTCTTTCCCTTCTTCTTCTTCTTCTTCTTCTTCTTCTTCTTCCTCTTCTTCTTCTCCTGTCTTCTTCATCTTCTTCTTCTTCTTTTTCTTCTACTTCTTCTGTCTTCTCCTTATAACGTGGACCTCACTATAGTATTGTTCAAACAAATGAGATAAATAATAAACTTCATATTTTTGTATGTTTTTGTTACAGAGGAACCTCTGCTACTCCCCAGACTGACGGTTGAGAAGTCGAAATACTCCAACAACGAACGGATAAGGGCCAACTGCACTTCTGAGGCAGCCTTCCCTGCCGCCAACCTTACCTGGCTCATCAATAATATACAGGTAATTAATGAGTTTGTGTTTCTAATCAATATCTGTTAATCTATATCAGGAACTTCTCAAAAAAAAGGTACTATGATGTTATTTTATGAATAAAAAACAGGTAAGTTAATATAAAAGATCAATATCACAAAGAATTACTAGTACCTTCCTTTGATATCATTCTGAGCACTATGATTTATTATGAGGATTAGATAATCAGCATGAAGTCGCAAGAGAAGGCATAAACTTGTTGATGAATCAATGGCTACAATCTGGAAAAGCAAGAATGGAAATTGAATAGATATACAATGCTAACCCATCAATGGCTTACAGTAGTGAATTATCACCACTATCATTATCTCAGAAATTAAAAAAATGATAATGAAAATATGAATAAATTAAAAATTTAAATTTATAGTATGAATAAAATCATTAATCGAATCACTTCCCGTTGTTTTTGATTCAAATTTACAAAAACAATGGTAAAAGTTGAATTAAGTCGAGGTAGACTCATGGATAATATAGGTACTGTTGAATTATCATAAAAATTAGCATGATCAACATCGTCAGATTACAACTTTCGGGTTCCAAGAAGAAAAATGGCGGAGCTTGCACGCGATTGGCTGCTCGCTGCAACTCATCGACCAATGAGAAGGTGAGAAGCCAGCCCATGCTGTAATAGGTAAATTATTCATGCAAACGGTACGCGAAACTGAGTTCACCAATCGGAAACTCTTTAAATTCAAACTTACTCGAATTTGTATGAATCACTAAAGCCCAATATCTATTTGATTAAATATTTGTATCAAAACTCAATAATAATATCCAAAACATCAGTATTAGTATCATAAAGTTCAATGGAGATTGTATACTGAGAAGAAGTCTCATTAATTTGGCTATTAATAGTTCTGGAGATTCTTTCACCAAATGTGAGTCATTTGAGCTATCTTTTGTATAGAAAGCATCTTACACGAGGTTTCATGAATTTCGAATATTATTTGAAACCATTGATGTAATTTATGGTTCTCTTAATATTAGAATCTATTCGATTTCATTTCATTTATTTATCGTCACATTACATCAATTTTTGAGTAACACTCATTTGACTGGTGACATGTCAATACTAGAACAAAATTATATCCAAAAGACTTAGTTCTAACTTCTTAAAAGTAAAATAAATAGATACACTCTATGATTATCTCATCAAATTCACATGGAAATGAAAGTCACAAAAAGTTAAGTTACACTCTACAGCCCCTTTTCACAAATTAAAATTCGGCAGCAGAGTATAGGGCTTTCTCTACTAGCATTTTTAATGCTAGTCATTCTAGTTATCTTAGTTATTTTTAATTTGTTTATTGAATGTAGATTTCTGATGGCTGCAGGTAATTTATTAAAATAACGTACTCCAGAGTAGAATGGAGTTTTTTCTAGAGCTGTGTGTCTATGTACTGGAAAAGCAATGAGACTACTATTGCGTGTATTATACCCGTAATTATCTGTGCAGAATTGAAATTTATCTAAATTCTGTTTAACAAAAACCAACAATTGATAGATATAAATAGATGGTAGCGTTAGAATGTTTAGGTTTTTGAAGAATGCTTTGCAAGAATCTCTTGATCTCAATCCACAAATGACTCTTATTATTTTGTTCTGGATTATAAAAATTTTACCGCAATATTATAACAGATATTGTTCACAAACCATTCGTCTTCAGTCATGTATTAAAGAAGTCTATGATGTTATGATGTTGTGAAGAATAAACAAGCAATCAAGAAGTATCACAATTAATAGTAGACTCAGATTCTCTCATCCAATTAAAGGTGCGTACAGATTTACGCGCTGCGAACATGAGCAATATTCAATTTTAATCATCTGATGCCAAGCTTTTTATATCTGTATCTCACCGTTTCTGTAAAAATACACATATAATCAGCTGATTGAAAGTGAATTGCTCTTGCTCGCGGCGCGCATATCTGTACGCACCTTGAAATTCATTTGCTAACTAGTTTTTGCTAGGTTCATTGTGTTTTCTGTATGATTCTCCATGGTAGCACAATGATTCACTGCATGATTCTCCATGGTAGCACAACAAATTCCCTCAATTTCCACTTGACTTTCTTTTCAGTTAAGCGAAAATCCACCGGCCTTCATTGTATTGTCTGCATGATTCTCAATGGTAGCCGAACAAATTCCCTCAATTCTCACTTAACTTTTGTTTCCAGTTTCGCAAAAACACACCAGTCTCCATTGTATTTTCTGCATGATTCTTCACAATAAAATTGCTCGATTCTCATTTAACTGTGTTTCCAGGTACGCGCAAAACCCACCGGTCTCCATTGTATTGTTTGCATGATTCTTCATGGTAGCCCAGCAAATTTCCTCAATTCCCATTCAACATTGTTTCCAGTTACGCGAAAACCCACCAACCTCCATTGTATTTTCTGCATCATTCTCCATGATAGCCCAACAAATTTCCTCAATTCCCATTTAACATTGTTTCAGTTACGTGAAAACCCACCGACCTTCATTGTACTTTCTGCATGATTCTTCACAACAAAATTGCTCGATTCCCATTCAACTGTTTTCATTGTATTTTCTGTATGATTTTCCAAGATAGCACAACAAAATTGCTTGATTCTCTCTTCTCTCTCCTCCCAGTTACGCGAAAACCCACCAGCCTCTGGTGTATTCTCTGCATGATTCTTCACAAAAAATTTCTCGATCCTCATTTAACTTTGTTCCCAGTTACGCGAAAACACACCGACCTTCATTGTATTTTCTGCATGATTATTCACAACAGAATTGCTCGATTCTCATTCTACTGTGTTTTCAGTTACGCGAAAACCCACCGGCCATCCGCGTACACACACGGCTACTCACGGACCAGTCACGTGGCCTTGAGACCGCAGTGTCCAGCCTGGCATTAGAGGCGAGGCCCGGCTACTTCGTGGAGGGGCGTCTGCAGCTGACCTGTGTGGGCCACCCAGTATCACATCTATAGGAGGAATGCCACTGTGCTGCTGCAGGAGGATACGCCTCAGATTGCGCCTGTTATGGGGGCAACAGCACCACATTCACATCGTAAGTTTTATTAATTTCTTGTTATAAATTTCATTTTTCATAGTCCAAGATCATGTTAGAAGAGGTCATCTATATATTTTATAGTCTAGTTGAGGACAAACTTCAGCTGGCACCTGTTATGGGGGCTACATCGCCTCATTTTCATCATGAATTTTGTTAATTTATTCTGATTTTTGTAAATATTCAGTTCATAGAGGTCATCGTCACTTTTATAGTTTACTTTAGTATAGTTTTTTTGTCTGAATTTTCTTGATAGATGTCATCTCACATCTGATTAGAATCGTTTAATTCGATACTTGTTTTGGACTGAAATTTTATAAAAATTGTACACGTGGAATTCTAACCTTATTTCGGACTTTTTCACCTATAAATTTGGAAGAAAAAATAGCACAAGAAATATCTTATTATTTTATCTTTCAATGTTATTACATTAGTATCATTTGCATAGTAAGTAAATAAATAAATGAAATAAATAAATAAATATAGGTTTTTAGTCAGATAACACAACATTATCAAGCAATGCTTACCATAGTGAGGTCCACGTTATAATGGCAGTGGTTGATTAGCAATGGTATTGCTATCCTTGTCTATCATTAAACAAAGCGCTATCTGTTTCTCACTTTGCTCTGTTGCCAGATCGTTTTTTAACAATGTAGAAATATAATTAATTAACAAAATATTCAATCCTTATCATCAAAACTCATTGTGAAATTATTGAAACCATACAATTTCTTGCTTAATGAATTGATTATTTATGAATAATTATTTTTAAATAATTCATTATTCTGATGAACATTCAATAATTAATATTACATCAATAAACCTGTATCAGCAATTGTCTGTAGAAGGCATTGACAAGACAGAGGATTGGCAACGTTGTTCTTCTATCTTTCTCTACTGCTATTGAAACGTGGACCTCTCTATAGTTATATGAGTTCACTGTATTGTATAGATTTTATTGATAGAGGTCATCTTAGCATTTTATAGTCTAGTTGAGGACATGATTTAGCTGGCACCTTTTCTAGGGGCTACAGTGCCTTATTCACATCATGGATTCTATCAATTTCTGCCAATAAAATTTCATGTTGTGATAAGATTTTATTGATAGAGGTCATCGTGACATTTTTAAGATTAGTTTCATCGTCAGATAACACTACATAATCAAGCGAGGCTGAGTGTTATATTAAATGACTTGTATAATACAGAGTGAGCATGAATTAAACACATTTCATAGGTGAATAAAAAAATAACGGATTAGTGTACTTACATGAATATTGGTTTATTGGAAAGCCAATTTCGAATAGTTTCATTTATAACATATGATAAGTTCAAGAAATTTCTTTGTGAGTTCTTTTTGTCGCACATAAAATAACTTATCCAGATGAAGCGCGATATCCTTGCAAGTCCTTGAATAAATACTGACTCGAACTACATATCGTACAGCCATTTTGCAGCAATTACAATAATTAGATCTTATTGCTTGGAATAATCCTCTATAGATGTGCTCAAAAACTAATGAACTGATCAAAATATTATATAAATTGAAACAATTCCATTACAGACTGATTGAATCCTCAATCATACACTTCCTGCTTTCAAGATACTATTGCATTGTGGACCAATTTCTGATCCTTATTTACATTTATTATTACATTCCTTAATCACAATATCAAATTAATGATCGGGAGAGAATCAACAGGATAAACTCAAAACTGTTCCTCTCCCTAATTTTGATAAAAATAGTCCAAATGAGGTTTATTGATTCTGACTTTGAACTAACTGACTTCCAATATCTGTTATAGAATTTAATTTTGTTACCAACATAGCATTTTATGTTCTGGCTTGGAATTGAATCAATAGTGAGGTCCACGTTATAATGACAGTGTTTGATAAGCAATGTATTGCTATCCTTGTCTATCATTCAACAAAGTGGATAGCGCTATTCTCTTTCTCGCTTTGCTCTGTTAACAGATTGTTTTTAACAATGTAGAATTGATAATCAATTCTTAAAATACTACATCTTAATCATGAAAATTCATTGTGAAATCATTTGAAAATTAATTTCATTGTATTGCTATCCTTGTCTATCATTCAAAAAAAGTGGATAGCGATATCTCTTTCTCGCTTTGCTCTGTTGCCAGATCGTCTTCTAACAATGTAGAATTAATAATTAAGCAACAATTTAATTCAATCTTGATCATGAGAATTCATTGTGAAATTATCGAAAGAATTGATTTATCGCTTAATTGAATATAATTGATTATTTTAAACGAGAACGAACAGTTAATATTACATCAATAAACCTGTATCAGCTACCGTTTATAGAAGGCGACGACAAGACAGAGGATCGGCAACGTTGTTCTCCTATCTTTCTCCACTGCCATTATAACGTGGACCTTACTATAGCTCAATATCTCACATGTCATTGAATTAATTTTATCTGATCATTCCAAACTCCAAGATTTGCACAAAAGCTTATTAAATTTTAACCACAATTAAATGGCACAAGAATCAATCAGAGAAGCTTTCGTTCCTGAAGATCTGTCACAGAACAAAATTTCAATTTCAATTTTGTTCTCTTTTTTTGAATTAAATTTAGTTTATTTCCATCAACAAATTACATTAATTAAACATTCACATCTTGTGACACATAATCGTAATTAAAATTCAACAAGCTTTTGTGCAACTGGGCATTAATTTCTACAGAAAACCACTCAAATCTTTTTTTTCTTTTTTTCCAGCCGAGTCACGGGCTTCCCTGATGTCTACTGACTGTACCATTCTCTTGCTGCTGGTTTTGACAGTGACTGTACTATCGAGGTAGCGCCTTCAGACCGATTCTCAGTGTGCGTGTTGAAATTGAAAGTTTGAAGTTTCAAGTTAAGAGTTGCAAGAGTGATGAAAATAAATAAAAAATAATGCGATAAAGAAAATGTAAATTAAAATAAAATCGCCCAACGCCATATTAACTAGTCCATTCATAATAAAAAACTAGAACTTATTATTTATAAGTTATAAAAAACTTAGTTACTATGACGAACTGATTGATAAAAGACATAGGATGATTGCATAACTATATTATGATACGAACTATTGGAACTTTTTTATATATAGCTAAAGTATAATGGAAAGCTCATTTTGTTCTACGATAACTTAGATGTAAGGACGGTTTAAGTACATTGATATTATGAAGATAATATAATGATTACAGTTGAGTATTGAGTATTATGATAATTATATTGTCCATAAGGTTGTTCTATGTAAGTGATAAGTTGAGGGTTATGTAAGATATGTGAGAGAAAATAAAGTGTTGATGAATGTGGTTTTGTTGGATTTTGTTCAATGTTCCCTTATTTCATATTTCCTAATTTTTTATATTCCATATTCAGAAATTTCCCTATTTCCATAGACCAGGATTTCCATATGGAATGAAAAAGATTTTATTCATTCAAAAACTAGTACAATAACAGGAAAATTTGTCTCTTATTATCTAAACACAGAAATGTACAGTAATAATGATGTAACAAAATGATAAGATTCTTTTATAAGAATGAATAAAACAAAAAACGCCCGTAGGCCTAGCCTGTGTGGGGTGGTATGCATAAATCTTAAAACTAGAGCTAAGAACTACGTAGATGGGTAATTTGATGTGACCGACTGGTCTCTAAATATTACATATATACTGCTAGAATGACATAGATTAGAAGAAACAAAGTGGACTTCACATAAATAAGCTATTATAATGGATATACAATTATTCTTAAAATACTCCGTATATACCGGGGACCAATCGCACTTATCTAGTTCTGAATTCAAGATAACTATTTATATCTATTCAAAGATTCATTAATCACGTTTACAACTTTTCCATCCCAATTATTTTGATGGTGACTTCAGTCTTTCAGCAATTTAGTCTTTCTCCAATACCAAGTTAAGTGTTATTAACAAAACTTGAAGAAGGGTCTACGTTGATATAGAAGACCCAAGTTTCTGTTCATGTGAACTCGACTTCAAGTTTGCCAAGTACATTTTTCTTACACAGAGGTTAATGAAATTTTAAGAAAACTTATCAATGTGAACGGCCTTCAAGAGACTAAACCTACAAGGCATAGCTTCAAGAGACGAAACTTACGAGACAAGTATCTGATAGAGTATGAGAAATTTATTGAATTTAATTATTAAATTCATTTTATAAATAGAGAGTAGAGAAATTTATCAAATTTCATTTCAACAAATATCTGAGTCAACTAGCGAATGTGGGAATGAAGTCTACTTGACAAATTCATCGACCAATGAGAGAGCAGTAATGCACAGACAAAATGGCGGATTGCTTGCTTGTGATTGGTAGAGGCTATTCCACTTCGTGGATAATGCTTGTCTATCATTCGTCAAAGCAGATAGCTCTATCGCTTTTCACCTCCATAACGTTTCCAGATCGTTTTTTAACGATGTAGAGATATAATAAATTAATCAAAAAATACTCAATATCAATATATGGAAATATATTATTGAAACAATGGAGAATAAATATTTTCTTGACAAATTGATTGATTGATGATTGATTGAGTACTTTATTTATGTAGATACAATATATACTGGCTTATACACTTATATACAATAGCTTACAATACAGCAAAATTATAGATGAATTTACATAATATAGACTAAGAAAATAATTATTGAACTGTATATGATATGAAAAAGCAATTTGTAATATAATAACTATAGATAATAATCATATTGTTATGCATCTACATAAATTGGCGGAGTTTTGGACATATCAATGTCCATTCTTCGGAAAGAATATTAAAAATATCCTCCCCACTAATTCTCTACCAAAACGTTAATTTCGTTATTTAAATATAGGATAGTTATTGATCATATCTTACAAGAATGAATAGTTTTTATTCCAACAGATGTACAAGTTTTAGGTATTTTCGATGGAAGGCAGTGACAAGGCAGAGAATCAGCAAAGTTTTTCTTCTATCTTTCTCCACTGTCATTATAACGTGGACCTCACTTTGAATGTATATGGTCGTAAGTGATGGGAAGGGTATTTTCTCAAGTTGACAGTTTTGAAAAATAATTAAGGATCTATCACATAATTAAATCTGAATCTATAATCTACTGATATCAGAATTCGACAATTTTTCTCATTTCAACTCAAATTTCCCATGATATTTGCTGGAAGTTCTAACTTATAACACTAGAAAAATATGCAAACACGTCTGTCTAAAAATAGTTCAACTAAGTTTCTTAGTTATCACATAATAAAATCTATCTACATCTACATTATGATCTATTAATATCAGAATTCGACAATTTTTCCCATTACAACTCAAATTTCCCATGATATTTTCTGGAATTTCAAACTTATAAAACTAGAAAAATATGCAAACATGTCTGTCTAAAAATAGTTCAACTAAGTTTCTTAGTTATTACATAATTAATTAAACCTATCTACATCTACAGTATAATCTACCAGTATCAGAATTCTACAATTTTTCTCATTACAACTCAAATTTCTCATGATATTCGCTGGATGTTAGAACTTATAACACTAGAAAAATATGCAAACACGTCTGTCTAAAAATATTTCAGCTAAGTTTCTTAGTTATCACATAATTAAATCTATCTACATCTACAGTATTATCTACTAATATCAGAATTTTTCTCATTTCAACTCAAATTTTCAATGATATTTGCTGGAAGTTCTAACTTATAACACTAGAAAAATATGCAAACTTGTCTGTCTAAAAATATTGTTTCAACTAATTCGTTTCTCAGATATCATAATTAAATCCACCTACATCTATAATCTACTGATATCAAAATTCGACAATTCCAACTCAAAATTATATTTCCCATGATATTCGCTGTATCAAATAAAAATACTAAGAAATTGTCAAAAACCACAGATTTGTTGATACTCAGAAAGACCGGTTTCGGTTGCTACACCGTTGTCAATCTCTGATAAACTGATCAGTTCGAAAAAATGGTGAATTGACCGACAACCGAAACCGACCTTTCCAAGTATCAATAAATCTACAGTCTTTGACAACTTCTTAGTATTTTTACTTTCCTTGCCCTATTACCATAGGTAAAGAAAGTATTGCATTCCAAAACAAATAAGGTACCCTAATTTCATGTTTTCTATACGTTTCAAGGTCCCCTGAGTCCAAAAACATGATTTTTGGGTGTTGGTCTGTGTGTGTGTGTGTGTGAAAAACCATGTTTTTCATGGTTTTCTCAAAAACCGCTCTAACGATTTTCTTTGAATTTATACCCTAGGTAGCTATTTATTAGCCCTATCAACTGACATGGGTCTCATTTCTGGGAAAATTGCTGGAGCTCCGTAATATTCTTGAGAAGAATGAATTTTGTTAAATTTCTATTTCGACTTTCTCAAAAATGACTTGACCGATTTTTTTCAAATTCATACCCTGTATAGTTATTTATCAGCTCTATTAACTGGCATGTGTCTTCTCACTGAGAACTAACAGGGGGTCACCCCCATCCTTGAAAAAATTGACTTTGTAACCTCCTTCTCGTGCGTGAGCAGTTTATTCAAAAGAACACATAGTCGATATTTTATCTGTAGAACAGCTGTTTTTCCACCTTTAAAAAATCATTAAATTCCACAATTCAAACAAAGGAAAATACTCTGAAAACAATAACAATAGTATAATCGTAGTTTTAAATATTTAGCCGCCAATTGGCATTATGTTATTCCCCTAAATTATTCTCGTTTAAGAATGAGGCTTATAGATCAATGAGCAAGGAAAGTTGTGTGAGTGTACCACACCAGATTTTCATTCAATATGAATAATTACCAAAATATCAACCTCTCAACTACACAAAAAGTTATATTTGCTGTAACTTCAAGCTCAAAAACTAGAAAAATTTACAAACTCATCAATCCAAATATATTTTAACTGATTTGTTTATCAGTTATCGATCAAACACTCAGTAATTACGTTATCATATCCCAAACTGTAATCATTTTCAAGAGTCAACCAGGTTCTCCAGTGTAATATAATCACTCTTCTCACAAAATACCCCAACTTGACTTTCCCAGAAACTAGCACTGTTTATATATTATATACAAGGCTTATGTACAGTCCATATCATGTATATATATACAGAAAGTACTTACAAGTGTACAGTTATATATCTATAAAGGTATACAGGTATCTAGAAACACGTATATATATAGTGAGAGCTGAGACAAGACCTGTTATATCTATACAAATTTCACAGAGAAATATATATCTATTTTTGGTATATACACAGGTATATTATATGGAGTGAAAACACGTATATCCAGGGTGTGGGTTGAGACAAGTACACACACATGATTGAACTAGCTCAATATAAACAGGCTCCTGAAACTTTGTAGCTAGTTGAGAACTTCTCGGAGAAGCCACCTACTTCTCATCTCCTCAGCTACTTCTCATTTTGCACAATCCATATTTATTCTGCCTGTCTAAAGATTAATCCCACACCGCTTAATAAGAAGTTAGTGCCACCTCAAACTTATAACACTATACTGCACTGCTTACTGTTAAACTACTTCATAGTTGTTGTTGTTCTAGGGTTATACATCCTTGTTTACTATTATTATATTCCTATCTCCTTTTCTCTCTTCCCTAACTAAATTTCCCCCCCTCTCTGTTTTTCTTCTTACATGGAAAAGGAATAATAAGATTGGGAAACGAAGAATGGTTCTAAGCATTCCTTCCTCTTCTTCTATTAGCATGATTTCACCCTCGCTCTTTTTTCTCTTCCTCACTATTTCTTCCTATCTCTCTCTCCAACTATTCTTGAACTACGAGAGGAATAATAAGATTGTCTTTCCGAAGAATGGACATTGATATGTCCAAAGCTCCGCCAATTTATGTAGATGCATAACAATATGATTATTATCTATAGTTATTATATTACAAATTGCTTTTTCATATCGTATACGGTTCAATAATTATTTTCTTAGTCTATATTATGTAAATTCATTTATAATTTTGCTGTATTGTAAGCTATTGTATATAAGTGTATAAGTCAGTATATATTGTAATCAGTTGTAATCAGTCGCTCGAGGCGAGTGGACGTCGAAATTAGTGCTCTGATAAGTGAATAGTCTTGTTTCATCGTAACCTCACTTTTGTTTTTAAATTACCGTACTTCTTAATTACGTACATAGTTTTACAGTGATGGCGCAGTGTTATTATTGTAACAGTTCTCTGCCAGATACGGCTGATTTAGTGACATGTTTTGGGTGTAATAACAAGTTCCATTTCCAGTGCAGTCTCAAAGAAACAACATATCGCTGAATGTCGGAGGATGAACGCAAAAAGTGGCGTTGCTTCCATGTATGCAAGAATTCGAAAAGCGCTAAAGGGAGCACATCTTCAGGTAACTTAACTACTAGCGATAATCTTGATGAGCAGGACATTCGTACACTCCTCCAACTATTGAACACTAAATTGACCAACATTGAAACTACAGTGAATTCTGTTCAGTCGAGTCAGGAGTTTTTGTCCGCTAAATATGATGAACTACTTGTAGAAATAAAAGAGCTACGTACTGAAAATAAAAAACTGACAAGTGAAATAGCCAAAATGAACGCACAATTACGGGAAAAGGATAATCACATCAACGATCTCAGCATGAAAATTAATGACCTTGAACAATACGGTAGAATAAATAACTTGGAGATTCACTGTCTTGAAGTAACTGATAAGTCTCCTCTCGATGATCTAAAACACATAGCTGATAAGATAAACGTGAAATTTAATGAAAGTGATGTGAGTGCTGCGCACAGATTGCCAATCAGGAAATCCACCAAAAACTCAACAGTGAATTCTCCACCTGTGCTGATTGTGCAATTTGTCTCAAAAATTGTCCGAGCTGAATGGCTTACCAACGGACGAGCAGCAAAACTTACTAATAAAGATCTGGGAAACTCGTCTGATAGGTCTATTTACTTCAATGAAAATCTCACAGCGTTTAATAAAAGATTATTCATGCAAGCTAAGTTACGAGCAAAACCACTTGGCTACAAATATGTATGGACCTCTCAGGGTAGAATACTAGTAAGAAAAGAGCCCCAGGCACAAGTGATCCGTATTAAGGTTGAATCAGATCTCGATAGAATCATCTGATAAGATTACTTATACCTCTGCACCAATGTTCAGTTTCAAGATTTCCGTATTTCCTTTTACAACTCACATTCTACTTTGTGCACTGGGCTTTGTATTATTTTTCTATTATTTGTAATTCAAGTACCTACCATTGTTATTTTGAAAATCTGGAATTATTCATTCATTATTAACTTATCAACCATACAGTCATGATAGATTATGATTTTCCAATTGAGGAGACGGTTTTGCCTTGCAAGGCGTTTCCAACTATTGATAGCTGGCTTGCTGATAAGAGCATTCCTTCCTCTTTATCGCTAGAGATTATTGCTCCGTTTAAAATTATCTATCTTAATATTAGGTCACTGAGACAGAATTTCAACGAACTCACTTTAGCTGTCTGTAATGCTAATATCGATATTATTTTTTTGTCAGAAATCAACATTGATTCTAATTTAAGTAGTCTTTTTCAAATTAATGGGTATAGATCTTTATACAAATGGGCCCCTAATAGATTATATCATGGCCTTGCAGCTTTCATAAAGAATAAAATAAATTTTAAGGAAATCACTGTCAACTTCAATGTAATAAATTTAGAATATATTATGTTAGACATTAAATTTAAAAAAGTAACTTTCAATATAATCAGTTTGTACAGGCCACACAGTTTTCAAAAAGATAATTTCATCTCTGATCTCGAGAAACTAATACTTGAAGTTGATAATAAAGCGAATCTTATCATTTTAGGTGATACAAACCTAGATCTTTCCAAACAAAATGATCAATTTGTACAATTATATGAATCGATGTTATTATCTTATGGTTGTAAAAAAGGTATATCTATAGTCACGAGAGAAGAGCTCAGACAAAACTTGCTTACTCAAACTTGTATTGATCATTTATTTTTACGTCTACTTAGCAGTAATTTTAGTTCAAATACCGGAGTAATAAATGTAAAGATCTCTGATCACTATATTGTAGGTTGCCAAATTCGATACAACCCCCAAATAAAATCCAATCAAGATAAAGAAGAATTTAAGACAATCATTGACAGGAAAAAACGTTCATCCATTTTAAAACAGAGCGAATGGAATAGTTGTCTCTTATTTTTCTCACCCAACTTAGTATACGATAAGATAAAATTGAATTTCGACAGAGCATTGAACCAATCTAAGAAAATAATTCGTATCAAAAACAAGAAATCCAATAATTTCAAGAATAACTGGATGACTGAAGAACTTTATAATAAACTTAAAATGCGAGATGTCTTATTCAGACGCACCAAAAGTAATCCTTCGAATTCAGAATACAAAAATGAATATCAATCTTTTAGAAACAAACTAAATAAAGAAATAACACATGCTAAGAGAAATTATATAATTAAAAATTTTAATGACTCAAAAAACGATATTAGAAAGAAATGGAAGTGTATAAATGGAATTCTGGGAAGATCATCGGATGTGTCTGATGACAGAGTCCTAAACAGTTTTTCTAATAATTTCTCAACTCCCGACCAAATTTGTTCTGCTTTCGCCGACTCTTTTATAAAAAATATCAGGAATACTTCTCATTCATGTCAACTGATTCTCGATGACTCTGTCGCGGTCCCACCTAATGTAAATTTCTATCTCAGAAAAGCTACTGTTCAAGACATTAAACAAATAGTAAATAATATGGATAACAATAAATCACCTGGTTTTGATGGTGTGGGAGTTTTGGATTTTCATATCCTTGACGACTATCTCTATATTCCTCTATGTCACTTGATCAACTTATCTATCTCAAAAGGAATTTTTCCTGACTCAATGAAGATTTCTATAGTTAAACCAATTTATAAATCTGGTGCTCGTGATAACTTTAACAATTTCAGACCTATATCTAAATTGTCAGTACCCGAGAAAATTTTTGAAAAATATTTATTCACACACTTAAATAAATACCTTCTTCAAAATAATATTCTTTCCAACTCTCAATATGGGTTTCAAAAAGAAAAAAGCACTGAGTCCCTTCTCGTAAATTTTACTAATAAAATAAACAATCTGCTAAACGACAGATATCATGTTCTTGCACTATTTATCGATTATTCTAAAGCTTTTGATACCCTTGATCACAAGATATTACTGCGAGAATTATCAAATATAGGAATTACTGGCAATGTATTGAAGTTATTCAAGAGCTATCTGACTGATAGATATTTCATGGTCAACCTGGGTGGCAATCACAGTGGATTACATAAAAATGATGATTTTGGTGTACCACAAGGAAGTATTTTAGGCCCGATTTTATATAACATCTATGTAAACTCAATTTCCAGTGTAATTAGTCATGGAGAAGTACTAATGTATGCAGATGATACTGTTCTGATAGTTGGACATAGAGATTTGAAAACAGCCCAGCAATTGATCCAACTGGATTATAACAGAATCCTAAGATGGTCCCACGACAGAAATCTAATTGTTAATAGAAAAAAAACTGTATTAATGCACTTCAAGTCTCCCCATCTGAGATGCAATGAAATACCAACAGTATCAAGTCATGACTGCCATTGCCTTTATTCAAATGCTTTTCTAACTTGCAAATGTCCGCCTCTAGATCTAGTGAATAGCACCCGTTATCTTGGTATTATAATTGATTGTAGCCTGAGATGGAATCCTCATATCGATCACACTGCAAAAAGACTTCAAGCGCTAAATGCAAAAATTTATTATCTGCATAGAAACATCACTCCCGACTGCTTGTATCTAATTTATAAGTCACTGATGGAACCTATTGTTAGATATGGAATTGAAACATGGGGAAGTGCAGCAAATTATCTTTTAAAAAGAATAGAGCGAATCCAACTGAGAACATTAAACTGTATAACAACCAGAATCCCTGTCTTTAATATTGATCCAAACAACCTACAAAACATCTATATATTTTACCATACCCTATCACCCAGAAATTTTTACTTTTACAAACTTATAACACTTTTTAAATGTAATTTTCAGTATAGATTTCTTGCTCCTGCCGCACCTTACAACTTGAGATTTCCATTAATATTCCTAGTCCCCAGATTCAATAATGTATACGGCAAAAGATCCCTCCACTATGTTCTTCCCTACTTATTCAATAGACTTCCCCAAAATATTCGAGACTACACTAAAAAGGACATAATGATGTATCTTAATATTAATGCGAACATACTAAACTTATAATTTATTATATACTTAGATTATCTATAATATATATTATTATTATTGTTACTATTATTTGGCTACACAATTACCAGCGAGTTTTTATATTATTTCTAAGTTCTGGCTGGCTGAAATTCTATTTTTCTCATTGTTGACACTGCCGCCTGCCTCAGCGATGAAATGTTTTATCAAGATAGTGTGAAACAATCCTTCTTTCTATTTTTCTTCTTCTTTTTCATACTTTTCAGTTGAGGTTTTCTTATTCAACAAACTTTGTAAAGTTATTTTTTAGTTTATACTTTCTTGTTTTTATTACATTACATATTGTCTTTTTCTTTATTTACTTCGAACTTCGAATGTCATAAAAATTCCTAGTAAACTTACCTAATTATGTTCTTAATATTGTTTTTGTGATTGGGCACCCGCCGAAAAACCTACAGGTTTGGCAGGACCCTAAATTGTTTTTTTTGAAATTGTGAATAAATTTGATTTGATTTGATTTGATCTACATAAATAAAGTACTCAATCAATCAATCAATCAATCTTTTCCCCTCATCCACTTCTAATATTCCACCTTAGGTCCCTCTTCATCACCATCAACCACTCACACATACTCCCTCTTTCTCACTCTAGATCTATCTCTTCCTCCCTCTGGATCACTCTCTCAGTCGAGTCGATAATGAACGCAGAGTAGACGTAATATTTTCAAGCTCCTTTAAGTTTGCTATTTGACTGGGTATTTCTGAAGCTATTTTATTGAAATTTGGTGGAAGTGTACAAGTAGTGCTGTTCGTTCCATTTATCTCATCATTTCTTTAGTAGTGAGTTTTACAGTGCTGAATAGTGAGTAAACAACATGTCGCCCAACTCGCCTAAAACTAGAGCTGCCATCAACCGAGGTAAGGCTAGCGATAAGCGGGTGGACTCTGTCACTCCTACAACTCCAAACGCTATCAAGCGCTCCTTATCAGCTGATAATACTTTCCACATCTCTCCTGCTGTATTTGAGGCAATAAAAGTAGCTGTAACTACAGCTCTAATCGACGACTCCTTGTTGCAGAAATTAGCTGATAAACTTGCACCCATTATTGACGCTAAAATTTCTACTATGCAGACTGAAATTAATGTTCTTAGGACTGAAGTGGGTGATCTAAGAAAAGAACTTGATGTTTTGAAACGTAAACCCGCAAACAATGTAACTTCGAGTGATGACGACCTGGACAATCTCGAGCAATACCATAGGCGAAATAATGTGAGAGTGTTCGGTATAGCCGAGGATCCCAATGAGAACACTGACAGTTTGGTTCTTGATGTATTTAAAAATAAAATGGGACTTCAGTTTGATCTCCAATTAATCGACAGATCGCATCAAGTAGGTCGTGTGAGTCCCGATATAAATCGACCTCGCCCAATAATTATTGTGAAATTCGTAAGCTACAGAGCTCGTAGCCTTGTCTTTTCCAACAAGAGTAAGCTGAAAGGCTCAGGCGTTCTCATGCGTGAGGACCTCACGAGGCGACGTGTTGCGCTCTATAGACAAACAGTGGACACATACGGCGTGAAAAACGTGTGGACCAGTGACGGCCGGGTGATGTACGTAGGTGAGGATGGACGGCGATCTGTCGCCAATCTTAGCGACCTGTGTGCAGCTTCCGACCCAGCCTCCTTGTGATGTGTACCACTGTCAACTGGATACTCTCATGATTTGATTGATATTATTTAAATTGGAACTGGCTTGTTATTTTATTCCTCGTTTGTTGCAACGGACTGATTCTTATTTTCATTTTTTATTATTTTGTTCTTTTCGATTTTCTTTTCAGGTTAAAAAGACTGAATTGATTGAAACCGAGTGTTGAATCTTCTATGATTAGTTGGTTATACACTCATATTGTGATTTTATTGTACCGTATAGTACTTAATTCAGTACTCCGTATAGTAGCCTACTTATTGCTTATTTATATTTCTATTTGTATATTTTCTCGCATCTCTGGTTATTGATCTCTGCAGCGAATGTAATTTTATTTTATTTTAATTTTTGAAAAACCGATCTCAATGGATTCCTACGCTATCAAAACAAACTGTTTCTAAATGAATCTTTATATTATTCTCATTTCTTTTTTGGAATTTGCAATGGGTATTCTTCTATATTTATATTTTTCCTGTTAAATTAATCCATTCTACTGTAGCTTTTATAGTTTATTCGAGAGTTTAAGAGATTGATAGATTGGTCTGAAATTCACGGATGGATAATTTTGAGTAATTCACTTACTGCAATGTATTTTATTCATTATATCATTATTGGTCATCATTTAATCAAACTATTATTCATCTATCATCCAATTGATATTCTGCACACTTCAAAAACATCATTTCATATATTCTCACCCAGAGTTAATTTACTCTTCATAAAAATGGGGCTTGATTTTTGTCTTGGCATTAATTATTAATCCTATGAACGTATCCGATCTGAAGCACTTGCTGGATGGTCATCCTTCTTCTCTGAAGCTATTCCACATAAATGCCGAATCTTTACCTGCTCACTTTGATGACTTCAAAGAGTTATTTAATAAAGTACTAAAACCAGATATTGTCGGCATAAGCGAATCATGGCTTAAACCATCGCTGCACTCTAATTCATTCGATATGCCCGACTTTTGCCTCCTACGAAATGACAGAATTGGTAAGGCGAGGGGTGGGGTGGCAGTTTATGTTAGATCTTCCCTATCTCCACGGCTTGTTGTCTCTTCCCCCCAGCCTTATTCCAACTCACCGGAATTTTTATTTGTTGAGGTTGGCTTAGGAGGAGTAAGAGTACTTATTGGAATTGTATACAGACCTCCAAAAGCGGGTCGTTTGAATATACTTGAGGATGCTCTGTTGGAAATAATGCATAATTATCAGCACATAATCATACTTGGTGACTTTAATTCTGATTTATTAAAAGAAAATTCTGAAAAACGTCAGCTTGTCACAATGGCTGAATCATTAAATCTGCATATCCTCAATAAAATCAAACCAACTTATCACTTACCTAACTCACACACGTTGCTTGATTTGGCTATTGTAAGTGATCTTGATTATGTATCCATCTATGGCCAGGAGCCGGCGCCTTGCTTTTCTATGCATGACATGATTTTTGTTGTTTACAATCTGATCCATAACCAGCAGGCACCCTATACCTTCTCTTACAGAAGCTTCAAGCATTTTGATTCGGAGAGATTTTTGTTTGATGCTTATTATATGCCATGGCACTCTATTGTTCAAGTTGATAATATTGACGATAAATCATCACATTCAACAGTATGATTCATGAGATTTTCGATAGACATGCTCCTCTGCGGACTTCTCAGTTCAAGCATAAGCCTGAGCCGTGGATTGATGCGGAAATATTGAATGCAAGACGAGAGCGTGATAGGGCTCGCAGAAGTGTTAGCAGGACAAGCTGCAATTCCGACTACAATGCATTCAAGACTTTGCGTAATCGAGTCAAGTCACTCTGTCGAAATGCAAAGCTCAGATTCTATCATCGGCAATTTAATCAGAGCAACTCTGCTTCCACTTTGTGGGAAAATGTGCAAAGGCAGGGCGCTCATCCCAGTAAGTCTAAGGCAAATATAAATGTTCCTCTCAATGATCTTAACAATTTTTTTACTGCACAATCTTCTCAATCTACATCTAACGAGTTCGATGATCCTGTCAGTCAGACTGTCCTTCAATTCGATCATGACCCACCAGAAAATCAGTTCTACTTCTCCTATGTTATTCCTTCGACT